>NW_026695242.1:3897500-4107500 GCF_021218885.2 Marmota monax | reverse complement strand
TCCTTCTGCTTTCTTCACCACCTTTGAAGACAGGTACTACCTGGCTCCAAAGTCCATTCTCTAAGCCTTACACCAAGGTTAGGAAGCTGCCTCTTCCACCTTTGCAACTTTACACAATTTGCTTAGCTTCTCTGGGCCTGATATCCTGTAAAAGGAGGATAATGGGTGGTACTTATTCATGGGGTGCAGTGAAGACAATGTGATGAAGCCCATCAGATGGTGGGCACTAACTAGCACACAGAAAGAGCCCAATTCCTGGTCAGTGTTGTGGACCTCCCTGTATTGCTTCTTTCTTGGGGTGGTGGTGGGAGTGAGGGAAGGTATCCCACATCCCTTCCTGTATGCTGGGGCTCCTGTCCAGGGAGCTGGACTGAGACAGAGGCACGGGCCCACCTTTTCTATTCTGCCTACTCTGTTGAAACCTCTCAGGCTCACTGTTGTGGGTGAACCATGTCTTTCTAATTCAGGTCTTTTTGACTCTCAGTGTTCCCAGCAGCTACTGAGAAACTTTTTGTGTTTCTTAAGCTCCCAGCACTGGGCATGAGCTGCCATCCTGGTGTCTTAGGACTCCTCATGTGGAGGTTCCAGCTGAAGGGGTAGGACCCTGGAATCTTCCAGCAGCTCAGCTGGAAGGATGCCAAACAGGTCTACTGGACTCCTCAGCCTGAGCTCACCTCGAGCCAATCTGCCTCTGCCCTCAGGGGGTCAGAAATGCCTTTCTGCACAGCTGGCTTCTGGCCCTTGCAGGAGGGGTGATGCTTCTGGTGGTGACCATCTGTGGGGTGGTCTGCTACCTTTTATACTGGGGCTTCTTGATCCTGGGAGGGTTGGGTGCTCTACCATCACCTCTCTCCACTCTAGGGTGTCTCCTCCCAATCTCCTCCTAAGGTCTTTTCCATCCTTCAGTTGCCTTTGTCTCCTGATCCTGGGGGACAGATCCATCTACCAGCTGGGCTGCATGGCCTAACCCCTGTCCTCTATCCTGACCCTCTTTCTGGCCTGCTCTCCATCCCACCTCCCCCTCCCCCCTTCCTGGACTTCTGTTTCCTCAGTCATCCATTCCTGTTGTCTACCCTCCCATCCCCACTTACCAGGGTCTAGGCTTTGTGATAATTTTTGGACCTTTGACTTAAGGTTCTGGGAGTAGGTTGGACAAACTGAGCCTTCAGCAGGGTGGGGCTTTGTGGTAGTCCTTCCCCCAGTCAGCATTCAGTTTCCCTCCTGCCATTCTAATGCTCTGTGTTGACGTCACTCTGCTTCCCCAGCTCCTCCTCACAGTAAGGACACTAATGCCAAAGCTGTGGCCTCACATCTTATGTCTATGCTGGGGTCCAGTTAAGAATTTCTAGAAAAGAGCTCTAGTTGTCTAAGCTGGGGACATGTTCTTAACCCTGGGCCATTTACTATGCAGAGAAGATGGGTGCTGAGATCAGTCTGGTGGTACTACCTGCACACCTTTGTGCATGGTTAGGTCAAGTGTCCAGATGAAGGCAGATGTGATGTGAATAAGGAAAATGTAACTGCACTACAAATGAGGAAGCATGGCCCAGACATTCCCACATTAGTGACACGTATGAATGTATTATATGGGGTACCAGATGCAAACACAGGTAATCCTGCCTCCTCAGGGATTTGTCTCCAGACAAATGGGAGCTGGGGTTGTAGCTCAGTGGTAGAGCACTTGCCTAGAACATGTGAGGCACTGGGTTCCATCCTCAGCACCACATAAAAGTAAATAAATAAAATGAAGGTATTATGTCTATCTACAACTAAAAATATTAAAATAAAGAGAACACTGTTGTGTTTGAAGCCAGGGAATAATTTGTTTATTATATTTGTGAACTGGAAGTGTATATTGCAGAGATTTGGCCAAGGTTCTAATTGGGTGGCTCCAGCTGAGATTGGTCCACATTCCCCACCAGGACTGGGCAGGTGCAACAGGGGAAGAGCAGAGGGAGTGAGTCTGGGCCTGGGGCCCCAAAGCTGTGAGATGTTGGTGGGCTTCTGGCTACAGGTGAGGCTTGTGCTGTTGAGTTCCATATTCAGGAGTTCCATGCTGTCCTGTTACCATGGAGAATTTTTGAACCATCAGTTCCCAAGCAGTGGCATCAAAAAATCATCCAGTAACTAATCAGTCTTCTTCCCAAAGGCTCCAGTGGGATCAGCTGGGAGCTGAGTCTGGCTTTCTAGGTTGTGAATTCCCCACCTGCCAGTCACAGACATGCCACCACTGGGATTCTTGAGGCATACAGGGTCCCAGCCTGCTCCACAAACTCTGGCAATTGGGCTATAGGACAACTCAGGATAAAGGAGTGACTGAAGACCTATAATAATGCAGGACACTTGCCTAGAGGAAATTGGGGCCCAGACAGAGGGGAAATTCACCCAAATTTTGAATTCATGGCCAGGGTCTATGTGAGAGTCATAGAATGTTAAGTCTTTTCCCTTAAACTTTACTGTGCATGTAACTTTCTCCCTTTCCAGGCATCCATGCCTTTTCTGTGATCTGTCTGCACAAGGGGCAGCAAGCTCTGTGCTTGGCTGAGGACTTGGTCTGGTTCATCCACAGTGGTCTGCTCCAGCATCCAGCTCTCCCTGAGCCTGGGCTCTGAAAATAGGGCTTGCATGGAGGTCGGTGTAGGCTGGACCTCCCCTGTGGGTGCAGCTCCCATGCTCTCAATACTTCTTGCTACTTGGTGGGCCAGAACAGATTTCTGAGGCCAGAAGGTGTGGGAGCAAGAAGCACTTATGTAATGAGGTTGGGTGGCACCCACCTGTGATTCCAGCTTCTCAGGAATTAGAGGAGGATTGCAAGTTCCGGGCCAGCCTGGATAACTTAGCAAGACCCCATCTCAAAATTAAAGGTAAGAAGGACTAGCTCAGTGATAGAGTGCCACTGGGTTCAATCCCCAGTGCTGGAGGTGGAAAATAACTTTTCATGTTAGGGGCAAGGCCTGGATTTCAAATTGGGAGAAAACCTGGCAGGAGAGAGGGCGATCCTGGAGGAGATGGAGGGCCAGTGTCCAGTGGAGGCTAATTAATACCTGAGTCATCAGTGGGTCTCAGCCCTAGCTTATCTCATAGTCACAGGCCTCTGAGAATATCTTGGTTATTTTGCCTTGATTGTTTTAGTGGTAATTGCTGCATAACAAACTATTCAAAGCCAGTTCATTATATCACAGTTTTTATAAGTCAGAAATTTGGATAGGGCACTTTCTGTAGGACTTCAGCTAGGCCTACTCAAAGACTGGGGGTTACATAATGGATGGGGGCTGGAATCATCTGGAAAAGTCTTCATTTGCTTATTTTCAACTTGTCTTAATTATGATAAAAATACACATAACATAAAATTTACCATCTTAACCACTTTAAGTGTACAGGTCAGTGGTATTAAATACATTTATAATGTTGTGCAACCATTTCCAGCATCCATTTTCATAACTTCTTTTATCTAAAATTGAAACTCTTGTAACTCTGAAACTTAACTCCTTATTCTCTCTTTCCCCTAAATCCCTGACAACCAACATTCTATTTTCTATATAATTTTGAATACTCTAGGAACCTTACAGAAGTGAAATATATAATATTTGTCTTCTTCTGATTGGTTTATTTCACGTAAATCATATTTTCAAGAATTCACCATATTGTAGCACGTGTCAGACTCTCTTTCCTTTTAAAGGCTATATAATATTCCATGTATGTGTATACCTCATTTCATTTATTCATTCATCTGTTTATAGACAGTTGCTTGCTTCAGTGTTTTGGCTACTGAGAATAGTGCTGCTATGAATAAATCTTTATTCACTTTTGCTGAATGATGCTGTCAGCTGAGACCTTGAACAGGCTGTGAATCAGATACTTCCATGGGCCTCTCTGTGGGAATTCTCTGAATTGGCTAGTTGGGGCTTCCTCACAGCATGGCAGCTGGTGCATAGGGTCAGGCATGCACAGAACTAGCAAAGCAGCATGGCCTTTCTAATTTAGCCCTGGAAGTCATTCAGTATCACTTCTGCAACATTCTGTTTGGGGAAGTCATCACAAGCTGATTCTGATTGAACAGGATGAGAATCAGCCTCTTCTTTATGGGGAGAGGCAAAGCTATACAGTGTGTGGAACAGGAGCAATTGCTGCAGCCATTGCCGAAAATATAGTCACATCTTTGAAAAATTGAGCATTCCTGTAAATTTAGGAAGATGAGAGGAGTTGACTCATACCTACTTTGCAGAGGCTGCCAAAGTCACTGTATGGAAAAGGGGCCCTAAAAGCCCAACATCCACTCACTTTAGGGGTTATTTATATTCCACCCCTGGAGTTAATTATCTAGCCTCTGAATATGTGCAGTGACATGGAGATTATTACCTTACGTAGGGGCCTGTTACAGTTATGCATGGTCGGAATGGTAAAAAAATTTTTAGATTGTGATAAAAACCTCTTGCATACAAGGTCCTCTCATAGCTCTGGTCCTGTGCCTGGTGAATGAGGACAAGACAGAAGGAAATGAATGCTCTTGAGTGCTGTGTGCCAGTGTGTGCCTGGGGCCTCCCAGCCATTTCATGGAGGAACAAACCTGTGCCAATCCTCTTGATGTCCATGGAGATAGTTTTCCCCTTGTTCCTTGAAGACAGGGTTTCTCGACCACTCATCACCTTGGCCTAAGCTACAGTTTCTCAGAATTCTTTAAAATTTTTCTCTTTTTCTGGTACTGAGGACTGAACCCAAGGCCTTGCAGATGCTAGACAAGTGCTCTACCACTGAGCAACATTTCCAGCTCTAGCCTTTAGAATTCTTAAAACGTCATTTGAACATCATGCTCTAGCTTAACCAGGCTCATCGTTTTATTTATTTGCTTATTTTTGAAGAAGCAACATCACACAGGTTGGCTCATCGTAGGCTTGCAGTTAGCTAAAAGTCCCTCATCATTTTTCACTTTGCTGTTGCACCTGGTCTCTCCCGTTTGTCCAGGAAACTTGTCATCAGACCAAGACTAGAATAAGGACAAATATCCAGAGGTCCATTTTTGGCCCCAAAGGATCTTCTGAGCCAGGTATTAGTGGCACATGCCTGTAGTCCCTTGGGAGGCCAAGGCAGGAGGATCACTTGAGCTCAGGAGTTGAAAGCCAACCTGAGCACCATAGCAAGACCCCACCTTGTGGGTAGGAGGAAATGAGGCCTGAGGCTGTGTCTGAGGTGGATGAGGGGTCAAATTGAACCCTGGATTCCTGCTTGGATGGAAGTGGGGAGAGGGACAGGCAGATGACTTACTCAGAGACCGTGAGAATCACTACTCACTCTGTACCTGTCCTCTTATTGTCTGGGAATGGATACAAATCATAGAGATTGAGAAATAGCATTCTGGCCAGGTTCAGGAATCCAAGTCACTCAGGCGTGATCTGGGAAGAGCTAGATCCATGTAGAAACAGCCATTCAGACTAACTCCCTGGCAGAAGGACTAGGTAAGGTCACAGAGAGAATTTGGGGAAGGAGAGGATCAGAGAGGGCTGGCTGTGGGCCTCATTATTTTGTGCTTCTGTGGGTTCTTATTCATGTGTATTTACTTAAAAAGGGTAGAATAACTTACTGATGTCCCTCGAACACTAGTTTGAAGACTCTTGGGTTGCAAGAGACAGAAATCAAAATTAAACTTACTTAGAGCAAGGCAAGGAACATACTGGCTCACCTGCTGGGAAGGCCAAGTATAGAGAAGGCTTTAGGCTTGACTAGATAGATGCAAGGGCCTGAAGAAGCTATCAGGACTTGTCATCAGTGGGCTCCGCTATTCTGATTGGCTTATTTGCTCTACAGTAGACGGGTTTCCTACAAGTAGAACAGCCACGGCATTAGAAGCTCTGGATACTAGCCTTGCAATACTTAATCAACGAAGAACATCTCTTTCAGAATCAACATAAAATCCCAGGGAAGGGCTCTGATTGAGCTGTGTGGATCACATGACTATCTCTGGGCCAATCATCTTAGGTAAGATAAGAGAAATTGGCCAGGCGTGGCTTTGATGTCTTCCCTAGTGGCTGGCTGCCTTACAGGCATCTAAGGGCAAGAACAGTATAACCAGGCTTCTGGGACAGGAACTGGCAAGCCAGGAATTGAAGCCGTGCTGCCTTCTCTTGTGTCTACCTGGGATCTCATGTTTACTTTCCCCCTTTCTCATTCTCCTGCTTGCCTTTGAACACCAGCTTTTCCTTCCCTCCTCTCTCTCTCTCTCTCTCTCTCTCTCTATATATATATATATATATATATATATCTCATAATGTCTGCCCCAACTGAAACCCACATAAATATTTAAGAGCCTAATAACAACTGTGACTGAGTTCACATTTCAAGGAAAAGAGAATCCAGTTGGTTGTAGGGATAGGTGTTAAAATACCGGACTGATCAGTAGGGGCGAGGGGCAGGGTTATGTAATACAAACATGGCCCCAGAAGCCTTCCCAATGAAATGCCTGGTAGGAGTACTTTCTTAGAGAAGGGGCTATGGGTGAGGCAGACACTTCTGAACAAGATATTCAAGTCCCAGGAGACCTAGAAAACTGTAAAACATGGCACTGTCCCTGGCCTCACATAGCTTCAAGCCTACCTAGGTATGCAAGATGCTCATCTGGGCTGGGGGTCATTGGAAGGGGGAGGTCAGTGTAGGTCAGGACACACAGAGCTTCTTGGTAGTGTTAGGAATGGACTGGACTTCCAGGTGGACAGAAAGGAAGGAACAGATGCTTTAGAGTTCAGAGTGGATGATGGTCAACGGAGGCTCTTTTCTCACACTTGAGCTGGCTCTGCTGAAGCAGGATGCAAACGCACTTGAGGTGTCATGGTCATTGTGGAGCCTTTTCTCAGGGAAAAAGCTCTGGCCTCCCTGACTCTTCCTGCCAGACTTCTTATAGCACTCTGTTGCTGGATGACCCCTGAGTGGTCTTTTTTCTCCTCTGCCCACCATCTCTGGACATATGTGTACCTATGTCTGTACGAGGGTTATTGGGAGTTTTTCATTACTTTTTGGAAAGTCAAGGAACTTCTCAGGAAGCTAAGAATGAGAAAAAGCAAAGTAAAAACTCCTCCAAGGATAAAAGGAGGATGTAAAGAAATCTGTAAGACCTTCCAGGTGTGGGACTTCTATTCTTATGTTATGTGGTCCAGGAAAGTTCTGGACTTGTTCAAGGCCTCATGGCTGGGACTAGAACCCCAGCTTCTGACCATCAGGGTGGGGCTCTTCCTTGTGCCCTTGCTGGCTAGTGGGGAGAGGGCCTGGCAGGGATGATCTCTATGAAAGGGGTTGAGATCGCCCCCCTCATAGGGAATAAATGCTCAGCCCAGGGAAGTATGGCTCAAATCAAGTCCAGAGAGTGGCCAAGAGGTCACAGCATTTCCTCAGGGAAGCAGCTGAAGGGCCATCAAATGCATCTTATCTGGTCAGATTTCATTTCCTGGTGGAGGAAAAGGAAGAGGAAGAGATCTTTGTGTTTCTCTGCTGTTTTTTCCCCTTTGAGACACACCAGAAACCAGATCCCGTCAGATAAGTCCAGCAGAGCAGAAAGAGACTGAGGCACAAAGAAAAGGTCTCTTAGCAAAGTCACACAGGAAGACGCCCAGAGAAACCCTCTCCAGAAGAGGAGGAAGGAGGGAGCTCATGGCAGTCTCACTTTCCTCAAGTGCCTCACTTTAGACTTGATAATATTTCCAAATGAGCTTTTACATTACAGTGATTGCATTAATATTCTTTTGCAATGGCTAAAAGCCACCAATTGCTAACTGTGAACTTAAAGCCTTCACACTTCTTGTCACTCTGATGTGACATCTCATGGTTTCACACACGGGCAGCTTCACAGAATGGAAGTGGCCCAAACCTCACTTGACCTCGGAGAGGCCCTTGAAGGCAGTCACCCGAGGGCAGGGGACACAGGGAGGGGATGGGGGGGGGAGGGAGGGAAGTGGGGGAGGAAGAGAGAAAGGAAGAGGAGAGGAGGGGCTGCAGGAGTGGGAGAGGAAGAAAGAGGGGGAGACCCCAAGAGGAAGAGGAGGAGCCCCGGAGGGCGAGGGGGGGTATCAGTGAGGGGCCAATTGTCAGGGTTCTATCTGTGCGATGATTGATGCGAGCCTGGGTTTTTCTGTCAGCCTGTCACGGCGCAGGAATGTTTAATGTTCTCATTATTGGTTACGCTGTTGTGTATATTTCTCTGTCAGCACCGCGGACCCAGCTGAACTGGCAGAGCACTTCAAAGGCCTGCGGGTCATTCATCATCCCCATGACGCTCCGGCAAATGCTCAGCTTCAGCTCCGCGCCAGGGATTTGTTATGACTTGCGAGCCGGCTGACAGACAGGGCTGTGGCGGCCGGGAGGGGGACGCGGGAGGCAGGCTCCCAGCCCTTTTTGTCACTCTGGGCAGACGGCAGCGCCCGGGTGCCCCTACTCCAGGGGTGACCCCCCGGGGTGGGGGTGGGGCAGGAGGGCTGGGGCAGCATCAGGGCAGCCCCGCTGGGGTCTCAGGACACCCCAAACTCTTCACCCTGCAGCCCTGCCCTTCCTTCTCTCGGCTGGCGGTGGCGGCTCCCAAAGTTGTGCTGAAAACCCAGAGGTTGGGGGGAAAAAAAGCGAAACTTGCAACCCTCCAGGGTCCGGGAGGGGTGGACTTGCTGGTGGAGGGGGGCGGGGGGGGGGAGCCCGAGAATATCGGAGCTTTGTTTCTTTTCCCAGGCCGTGACATGATTAATCGTTTTCTTCTGATCTAATTTTGGAACATGAAAAACAGCACATTTGTCTTGAAGAAAAATGATGTGCCGAACTGCGCAGATGGAAATTTCGAGCAATGAGAAAGATTAAAGTGAAACCCCACTCCTTAGACCTAATCATGAGTTGTAGATTATTCTGTCGGCCCAGCCAGATGGTAGCTCTGATTCCACAGCCCCTTCTTATATTAATGAATACTAGACTGTTATATTTGACTTAGGTAAGTGAAATGTCTATCAGAGCTAATGGACTGCCAGCCAGCATAACACATGTTGTACCGCTAAGGGTTCTTGCTGCATTTTTCATGTTTTATACTAATGTAGAACATTTTGTTTCCTACTGTTTTTCATCATTGTCACTGTTTGCTAAATATTTTCACATGGAAGTGGGGGGGAGGGAGAGAAAGTCAGGAGGAAAAAGTACCCCCCTCCAAACTTGTGTCCAAAGCTAATTTCCTCCCGTTGGGCTTGGCTATAACTCTACAAGTAAAACAGTCACCCCAAGCAATGCGTACAGGAACTCGATAGTAACGTGATTAAGTTCCTAGTCAACAAGACTACACTCGACTGTATGTTAACAAACCTAATTATAGCCCCATGGTGATAAATTGGGACTGGGCCCTTGCTGCACATCTCTAAGGTCACATCCAGAAGAGCAGCTTGACCCTCTTGTCCCAGGGGAGAGAATTGTCCTGGAGAGGTGTCCTAGGACCAGCATGGTGGAGGGGCTGTTCCTCCCTGACCTAGTTGTCTAGCCCTGAGGGAGGGTGGGCAGATGCCAGGAAGCATTTCAGAGCAGAAGGTCAGAGACATGAGTAATGGGCACTAGGCTTTCCTGCATGAGGCTGGAAGGGCAGTGGCTTCTGAGCCAGAGGCCACAGCATCAGATACCCCAGAGGAAAATATGGTGTTTCCAGCTCATTGGTTTCATGTAGGCCTTTGAAGCTGGTGGCTCAGCCCCTCTGGCCCAGTGGAGGGTGACTCAGATGCTCCCCCTTGCTCCAGACTTCCATCTGTACACTGAGGAGACCCCAAAGAGCTTGTTGTTTAAGAGGAAATCCCGAGTTACTTATTTCTGAAGGACCCAACCAGGCGGGGATGACATCCTGGAAAAGGATTAAGTCCTGGAGATGAAATCTGAAAGTGATTTGGGGACAGTTAAAATGGAGAATATTTGGGACATCTTCGAGGAGTAGTGTCTTGAGAGAAAAATGAGAAGAAATCCACAGGCAGAGGAGAAATCCATACGTGAAAACATGTGGAGGCAGAAAGAAGGAAGAAGAAGAATGCAGAGAGACAATGCAGACACCAAGGAAGTAAAGGGCCTCTGAGCTCAGCTAGGCCCAGCTAAAACGAGCTTCCTACAAAGCACATTTGACCCCTGCTTAAGATTCTTTCTTGGCTATGATTTCTGCAGGAGTCAGTTTCAGGTCTTGGCTGGTAATAGGTAACCCTCTTCATCTACCCCCCAGCTTACCTTGCCAGCCTCATTTCTCACCTGGCCTCAACTGTGAACACTGAATTTCCCCAAGAACACCAGGCTCTTTCAGAACAATGTGCTTTTGCCTGTATTTATCTCTGTCTATCCCATTTTCCTGCCTTCATTCTCTGACAAACTCCTATTCATCCTTCAGGACCCAGCTCCCATGTCTTTCCTCTCTGACATGTTCCTGACATTTCCCAGAAGGCATTATTCTTCTTCTGGGCTTGCAACAGTGTTTTTATCCATATCCCTGGGAAATATGAAAACGTTTGTCAAGTTGCATTAAAAAATGTCTGTATTTACAAGTTTCTCCCTCATCAACTCCCTTCCACAACTACTTCTCTGTTCATTCATTTTTAATCATTCAAAAACTTTTTTAGTGCCAGCTATTGTTCTAGGCACTGGGGATTCAGCAGTGTACAAGTTCCCTGCCCTCCTGGAGGTGACATTTTGGTAGCTGTATGTATAGCTGGCACTAAAAAAGTTTTTGGTGAGGCTTTTTAATAGTAAGAAACAAACTTACTCATGCCAGCTCTAGGAATGGGATAATTGTAAGATGGTGGCAGAAATTCCATGGAGACCCAAGATCAACTGTACAACTGAGTCTTTCAGCTTCTGTAACTTGTAACTGGCTTATTCCGCCACCCCCCCCCCCCCAATTCCTTAATGCCATTTAACGATTTTTTAATTTGGTATGAAATACATAAAGAAAAGTGTGCATGTCACAAGAGTACAGCTCAATGAAGTTTTACAAATTGTAACCTACAACAAGGTCAAGAAACAGAACATTCACTACCTCAGTACCACCCAACCTTCTTTGTTCATTTTTAAAGTTAACCCAACTTTGCCTCACTTATTTACTATGATATTTTGATTTGTTTTCAGTGAACTCATTTTTAAACAGCTTTACTGAAATAGAATGTATATACCATAAAATCATCCATTGTATATGAACAATCCAATGATTTTTAGTAAATTTATAAATTGCAGCTGTGACTATAGGCCAGTTTTAGAGCATTTCCATCATCCCCCCAAATCATCTTGAGCTCCTTTCAGTCAGTACTCAGAGCCAGCCAGCTCTAATAGCAGGCAACCAGGTTTTACATTTAGGTCTATAGGCTACTAAAACAAAACAAAACAAAACAAAAACAAAAACAAACTTTATTGAAATAAAATTCATATATCACAAAGACTACACTTAAAATGTCATTTTTATTATATTCACAAAATTGTACAAAGATCACCACTATCTAATTCCAGAACATTTCATCAACAAAAAGATACCTCATGTCTTTTTTTTTTTAAAGTTTTTTTTTTTTTTTGGGTACCAGGATTGAACTCGGAGGTTCTCAACCACGAGCCACATCCCCAGCCCTATTTTGTATTTTATTAAAGAAAGAGTCTCACTGAATCGCTTAGTGCCTCACTAAATTGCTGAGGCTGGCTTTGAACTCTCTATCCTCCTGCCTCCACCTCCCGAGCTGCTCAGATTACAGGTGTCCACCACTGCGCCTGGCCCCTCATACCCTTTTGCTGTCACTCTCCATTTCTCCCTTACTGTGTTCCCTATAAATCAGTAATAACTTTCTGTCTCTGTGGGTTTGCCTGTTTTAGACATTACATATGAATAGAACCATGCAATATGTGACTTTTTGTATGTCTTCTTCACTTAGCATAATGGTTTCAGGACTCATCCATGTTGTAGCTTGTGTGAGAGCTTCATTGTTTTTTAATGGCCAAATAATAATATTTCATGGAATGAATCCACAACACTTGTTTATCCATTTTTTGGTTATGGGCAATTGGATTGTTTGCACTTTTGAGCTATTATGAATAATGCTGTTGTGAACACTTACTTGTGTGCAAATTTCTGTGTGGACATACTTTTTTTTTTTCTTTTTTACTTGTGTCTATACCTATAATTGGGATTACAGGGTCATGTGCCAACTCTATGTTTAACTTTTTGACTGTGATCCATTTGGAATTAATTTATGCAGATTGAATGAGAGAAGTCTATTTATTTATTTTTGCATATGGATATATAGTTATCCTAGCTCTACTTTTTTTTTTTCAATCATGAATTGCATGGAATTTTGCCAAATGCTTTTTCTGAATTTACTAAGTGAGGTATTAGAATCTCTAGTTAATATTGTTGAATTATCCATTTCTCCTTTCAGTTCCATCAGTTCTGGTTTTATGTATTTTTATGTATTTGTTGTTAGGTGTATATATATTTATTATTCTTACTTCCTGATAACCATTTTATCATTATAAAAGGCCCTTTTTTTTGTCTCTAGCAATATTTGTCTTAAAGTCTGTTTCATCTAATAGTAATGTAGCCACTCCAACTCTCTATGATGACTTTTTGCTTGAGATCTCTTCTCACTTTTTTACTTTCAGTCTATTTATATCTGAGTCTGTGGTGTATATCTTGTTACATTTGGTTAGATCTTTCTTTTTAATCCAGTGTGACAGTTTGCCTTTTGAATGAAGTTTTCAGTCCATTCCCTTTTAATGTGATTATTAATGTGGCTGCATCTATACTTGCCATTTTTTATTTGTTTTGTGTATTTTTGTTTTTCTGTTCCATTGTTATTGCCTTATTTTGTGTTAATAATTATATTTTTATTTTAAAATAAAAATATTTCTTCTAGATTTTTTTCATATAATTCTCTCAGTGGTTGCTCCAGAGATTACAGTTGCATTTAACTTATCAAGATCTATTTCAGAATAATAATACCTTCATTCTGGTAGAAACTTTGCTCAAATATATCTCTTTTTCTTCTCTTCTTTTTTTGTACTTTTATCCCCCCACCACCACACCTTTATCTGTGTTATAAACCCAACAATAAAATGTTATAACAATAATTTTTTGGAAAGTACTGGGGATTGAACTCAGGGGTGCTCTACCACTGAGTATGCTTCCCCCCCTTTTTAAAAATTCTTTTTAGTTGTTGATAGACGTTTATTTCATTTATTTATATGTGGTGCTGAGTATCCAACCCAGTGCCTCACACATGCCAGGCAAGTGTACTACCGCTAGCCACAACCCAACCCTGCTCCCTCCTTTTTTGAGACAGGATCTTATTAAGTTGCCCAAGTTGGCCTTGAACTTGTGATCCTCCTGCCTCAGCCTCCTCAGTAGCTGGGATTACAGGTGTGTGCCTCTGTGCCCAGCTCAGTGTTATAATTATTTATTATTACAAACTTGTGTTTTTATTTTTTATTTTTGGTACTGGGGATTGAACCCAGGAGTGCTTTAACACGGAGCCACATCCCCTGCCCTTTTTATTTTGAGACAAGGTCTTGCTAAGTTGCTTAGGGCCTCACTAAATTGCTGAGGCTAGCCTTAAATTTGTGATCCTCCTGACTCAGATTCCTGAGTTGCTGGAATTATAGTCATGTGCCACCATGCCTGGCCAAACTTGTGTTTTTAAAAAAAGTTAAGAGGAGATTCCTTGGAAAACTGGGAATGGAATCACCATTTGACCCAGCTATCCCACTCCTCGGTCTATACCCAAAGGACTTAAAAACAGCATACTACAGGGATACAGCCACATCAATGTTTATAGCAGCACAATTCACAATAGCTAAATTGTGGATCCAACCTAGATACCCTTCAGTAGATGAATGGATAAAGAAAATGTGGTATATTTACTCAGCATTAAAAGAGAATAAAATCATGGCATTTACAGGTAAATGGATGGAGTTGGAGAATATAATGCTAACTGAAGTAAGCCAATCCCCCAAAAACAAATGCCAAATGTCTTTTCTAATATAAGGATGCTGATTCATAATGGAGATGGAGGGGGGACTATGGGAGGAATAGAGGAACTTTAGATAGGTCAAAGGGGCGGGAAGGGAAGGGGGTTATTGGGTAGGAAAGATGGTAGATTTGAGATGGACACCATTACCCTAAGTACATGTATGAAAACACAAATGGTGTGACTGTACTTTGTGTACAACCAGATATATGAAAAACTGTGCTCTATTTGTATAATATGAATTGAATTACATTCTGATGTCATATATAACTAATTAGAATACATACAATAAAAAATTTAAAAAAGCTAAGAGAATAAATGAGCAAAATATGTACAAGCATCTTTTATATTTATGCAAATATCATTTTTGGTACTTTGTTTCTTTTTCTGCATTCAAATTATCATATGGACTTATTTCCTTTTAACATAAAAGGACTTTGTTTTACTGTATGTAAGCAGACATGCTAGTAATACACATTCTCAGTCTTGTTTATCTGGAAACATCTTTTTTATTTCCATGTTGAGGAATTATTTTATCTGGATGTGGAGTTCTTAGTTGAACATTTTTCTATTTTAGTACTTTGACTATGTTGTTCCATTGCCTTTGGACCTCCATTTTTCTGATGAGAAGTTAGCTGTTCACTGTATTGTCATTCTTCTATACATGGTGAGCTGTAATTTTTCTCTGCTGCTTCTGAGGGTTTTTCCTTGTCGTATGCTTTCAACAGTTTGACTATGTGAATTCAAGTATAGATCTTTTTTTAGTCATCCTACTTAGGTTTATTTAGCTTCTTGGTGTATAGATTAATTTTCACCATTGATTTTTCATCAAATTTGAGGAAATTTTGTTCATTATGTCTTTGAATACTTTTTCTGCTCCTCTTCCTACTATTCTTCTAGAATACCAATTACAGATACGTTGACACCATTAATATAGCCTCACATCTCTGCACATGTGCACAGGCTCTGTTGGCCAGAGGTGTACAGGTTTCTTTAATCTCTGCAATACATGCATGCAACATCTGGCCAAACCAGAATATGTGAGAAATACTCTGACGCTGTCTTACCTCTTGAAACTTTCTAATAAATCCCTGCTAGTCCATCAGTTCTTTGCTTATCTGACATAAATCTGCAAACTTAGATTAAAGGATCCATTGGTCTTTTCTCTTTGTTAGCCACTGAGATCACTTCAATTGACCATACTCTAAATCAGGTGCACAGCCCCTGCACCCCCCAGCATTGGTGGTAAATCTGTTGATTGTACTGGCACTGAAAGAGCTTGGGGAAGAAAGATGGAGTATAAGCAGCCATAGATACATTCTGCTGTTACTAAATTTCAGCAGTTTTCATTAATAAATGTTTCTCTAGCTTTATATATGTTTGGTAGAACTCCAAGGTGCTACAATAGATATTTTTGACAATTTTGTCCAATTTTATAGTTTTTTTTTTTGTGGGGAAGAGGTTTTGAAGATCTTCTAACTCCCTTATACCAGAAGTCAGAAGCCCCTTGACCTGCTTTTTGATCTTCTGCTTCTGTTTACTGAACATCCCTGTCTTCCACACTTGCAGTTCAAATTTCTAATAGAAATTTGAACTGATTGGTCCAAATAGGCTTGGGTAATGTCCCTTCTCTAAGACATTTCATAAGCAGCTGTCTGGCTCTCCTTTGAGAGAAGTGAGAAAGTTAGGGGAGAATTTCAGCTGAGAGAACAACTGTGTGAAACCAGGGCCAAGTTTGTGCCACAAATGTGTTCATTGTGGTTTCCACCTAGGTCTAATTGACCCCAGGTATAGTTGGAAAGTGGTTCTAGATAACTTTAGAGCTGTGGCTGTAGGTTGGGTGAGTGTATGTGTCAGAAAGGATTGGGGAGGTGGGTGGCAAGGCTGTTTGGTCTACATTGTCAAGATAAGTCTATAAAAAGGGGCATGACCAGACCAAACTGCTCTTCTCTTATTTCTTCCTGATTCTGACTCTTTGATTCACCCTGCCTCTGTCTGGAGTGGGTAGAGACTCTAGTATTGAGTATAAATTCCACATTCTTTTCTGTAAGCATTCATTCATTTATTCACAAATGCATTCAAGCAGTATATAATCACTCACCTTGTGTCAGATGGTGTGCCTACTGGTAATGGTCAAGGCACACTTGCTCCTTACCCTCAGAGATTAGTTTATTAAAGGCAAAGGATCTGTTTGCCACAGAGAATGAGTCTGGATAAATCTTTATAGATGGGTTGGGTTGCTATTGTTAGGTCTCTGGGAAAAAAGCGGTTTACCAATTGAATAGAACAGTATAAACCAGATTGTGGAGAATGTTTGAACTACTTAAAATAACTTACTATGTATAACACCTCAACATTTTGTCTGCTTTCAGATTAATCTTGCTAGTTACTAATGTGCATCATTATTCATTAAAATAGGCCAGGTGAGAATCCCATTTAGTAAACTGGTTATTAGTGAAAATGTAATTTTCAAATGTACAGTAAAAGTTCTGTTAATTGACTTTCATTTAAATACTTCTTCATTCTCTCTATAAAACATATGGAGTGATGCCTTTAGCACAATAAACTTCTTTCTTAAGAGATCTTTTTTCTTTCCACTTTTTTTATTGGAGTATTATAGTTGCACACAACGATGGGATTTGTTGTTACATATTCGTACATGCATACAATATAACGATATAATTTGTCTAATATCACTCCCCAGCATTTCTCCCCTCCTTATCCTCTTCCCATCTCCGGGTCCCTTTCCTTTATTCTACCTATGCCCTTTCCCTTTTCATGACCACTCCCCCAACTTTCATTTCCTTTTTCCTCTCTAGCTTCCACATATGGGAGAAAATATATGACCCTTGACATTCTGAGTTGTGCTTATTTTGCTTAGCATAACGTTCTCAAGTTATGTTACATTTTCCTGCAAGTTACATAATTTCATTTTTCCTTATGGCCAAATAAAACTCCATTGTGTATATATATACTACATTTTCTTTATCCATTCATTGGTTGATGATGAACCCACCTGGGCTGGTTCCATAATTTGTCCATTATAAATTTTGCTGCTATAAGCATGAGTGTGCATGTATCACTATAGTATGATAACTTCAGTTCTTTAGGATAAATACCAAGGAATGATGAATAGCTAGATCATATGGTGGTTCCATGCCAGGTGTTTTGAGGAATCTCCATACTGATTTCCATAGTGGTGTATTAATTTACAATCCAACAACCAGTATAAAAGTGTTCTTTTTTCTCCACATCCTGTCCTCCACAGTCATTATTGTTTGTATTATTGATGACTGATATTCTGACTGGTGTGAGACGAGATCACAGTGTAGTTTTAACTTGCATTTCCCTCATCAGTAAAGATGTTGAATATTTTTTTAATATATTTATTGTCCATTTGTATTTCTTCCTTTGAGAAGTGTCTGTTTAATTCATTTGCCCAATTATTAATTGGATTATTTATCTTTTTGGTATTAAGTTTTTTTGTGTTCTTTATATAGTCTAGAATTTTTTTGTGTTCTTTATATAGTCTAGATATTAATACTTTGTCAGAAATGTAGCTAGCAAAGATTTTTTTCCCATTCTGTAGGTTCTTTCTTCACATTTCTATTTGTTTCTTTTGCTTTGCAGAAGATTTTTAATTTGATGCCATCCCATTTATTAGCTCTTGGCATTATTTACTGAGTTTTAAAGTCCCATTGAGAAAGTCATTGCCTATAGCACAATAAGCTCTTGTAACTGATATGTTACTCTCACATATCTAGAAATTACTACAAGTTGGTTATGTGTGCTCCCAAACTTGTTTATGTCTACTTGTGATTTTAATCACATAACTTATTTAAGTATAACACAAGCCAATAAAATATGACTATGACACAAACATTTTTTACATTAACACAATTGAATGTTTAGGAAAAGCTAAATAAATGCATGTAGCAAAATGAATTGGGGGGATATGAAAACTAGAAAACATTGAAGAGAAAAGTTACAAATAACCAAAATATATTCTCCAGGTGAAGGATTTTGCTTGAAAATTATTTTAAAATTCTCACTATATCTTAAAAAATCCCAAATTATTAACATAGATGATTAATTAAGTGTTTATTTCTCTATAGGAAAAACTATGCAAAAGTCCTAACAGTGAAATTATGAGGGGGAAAAATGCTATTGGCTCTAGATAACAAGATTGCTAAATAAATGAATAGCAGTATATTTTAATTTAAAATGTGTATGGTTATGTTTTATTATTTTCTGCTTTAACTTTAAATATTTAAAATATTTTCAGAAATATCTAAATGTTATCTGTATCACAACATTATAAACTATTATTTTGAGTAGGAGTCCTTCTTATTCCTTTCCCTAGAGGAAGTGAATGATGTCAGTTTCCCATATATTTTTTTCCATGGAATCGTTGTTCAAATCAAATAAAAAATTACCCTCTGTATTATGTGACATGAATTAATAGACTTTTTTGATAAACTAGCCAAATCCAAGTCCAATTTATATGGTTTAGGAAGAGTCCTATTGCATAAAGCATCATTTTATTAAAAATCTTGTACATATTATTTGGCATACTTCCTTTCTGACAGCATATATTTTGGCAGAAAAATTATCATCTTAGCCATTTTAAAGTATATAGATCAGTAGTGTTAAGTTCATTCATATTATTGTGTACCATCATCACCATCCATCTCCAGAGCTCCTTTCATCTTGCAAAACAAACTCTCTTCCTTTTAAACAGTGACTCCCCACTATTCTCTCTCACCGAGCCCCTAGCAACCACAATTGTAGTTTTTATTTCTGTGAATTTGACTACTCTATACACCTCACAGAAGTGGAATCATATGGTAGTTATCTTTTTGCATGAAGTCCCTGAAGTTCTGTTCAGTCTATCATTTTTTTTTCCTGTTACCCAAGTTGGATAATTTATATAGTTCTATGTTCTAGTTTGCTGATTTTTTTCCTCTGTCCTCCATTACACTATTGATCCTATAAACTCAGATTTTATTTCAGTTATACTTTTTGTTCTAATATTTGCATTTGTTTTTTTCTTATATCTTTTATTTCTTGGCTGGGATTTTCTATTTTTTTTTATTTGTTTAAAACACATAATTGTCTATTGAAGCATTTTTATCATGACTGCTTTCATATTTGTCACATAATTTTAGCATTTATGCTTACTGGTATTGACATTGATTGGTTTGCCTTTTAAAGAATTCATTTAGAGATATTCCTGTTTTTTAAAAAATATATTTTTAGTTGTAGATTGATTTGTATTTAATTAATTTATTTTTATGTGGTGCTGAGGATCAAACCCAATGTTTCACACATGCGAGGTGAGCACTCTACCGCTGAGCCACAACCCCAGCCCAACATTCCTGGATTTTGGTATGACAGTCTTTTGAAACATGGACAGGAAAGAGACATAAACTCACATTTAAGAAACTGAGTGAAGTCCAAATAGAATAGACCTAAATTAGTCTATGCTAATCAATTACACCACAGTCAAATTACTGAAAACTCAAAATAACAGAAAAAAATATTGAAAACAGATAGATAAAAATAACACCTATAAGAGAAAATAATTTAAATAGTGGTAGGTTTCTCATCAGGAGCCATCAGCAAGATGACAACATTGGAATTTTCTATAGTCATTCCCTCACAGAAGCATGGATTTTGACAACCTATCCCAGACTCTGTAAGTCTGGGAGTCCAATGGATAAGTTCCAGCACTCCATTGATCAAAAAATTAAAGAAAAGACCATTGAAGAGTGTAAGAAGAACAGTTTCATTGTATGCATATCACACCTTCCCCAAAGTGCCACAATTCAGTGCCAGAGACACCAGAAGCCTGTGATTTCTCCCATAGGGAAAAGCGAGAGCACAGTGAATGAGTGCCTATCTCCCTGGCTGTGTGATATGCTGTCTGAAAGGTCCACTTCTTGTTCCACTCAGACCACTAAGGTGATCATCACAAGTGAATGGTTGGGAGAAGATGGGAGCATGAAAGAGAGGCCATCGACTCTAGTAAACATTCTATGGACCCCATCAGGAATCCTGACCATGAGACACTTGAGATTACTTGCCTGTGGCACCAAATGGGTCCCTGGGCAAACCAAATGTTCTGCTCCCCCATGCTGTCTTCTTGAGCTTTCCTGGGCAGATAGCAAGTGAAAGTATCTCATACAGATGACTGGTTCAAGCTGCAGTATCCGTAGCAAGCACACAGACTTGAGCATTTCAGGGCATTGCCCTAGTTAAAACAAAAAGGAAGTTCTCAGCACCTGACCTGGATTTGTGGGGTGGAGAGAAGGCATACAATCTTAATCTTTTCACTTTTTTCAAGAAGGAACTAGAGGTAATTAGTGAGCATTAGAAAAGTTCTGAGAAAGGTCAGAGGACATAGCTGGGTGGTTTGGTGAAGGTGATTCTCTCCCAAAACCAGTGGAGGAGGTGATAATTTCTTCAAAAGTGAAGACAACATGGGGCTGAAGTTGTGGCTCAGTGGTAGAGCACTTGCCTTGCACATGTGAGGCACTGGGTTTGATCCTCAGCATCACATAAAAATAAATAAAAAAAGGTACTGTGTCCATCTACAACTACATAAAAAAAAAGTGAAGAAACAGACTTAAGGAACACGAAGACTCAAGGGAAAAGACACTACCGAAGTAATCAACCCAAAGATATAGAGATCGACAAATTGTCTGACAAAGAATTTAAGATAATAATTTTAAGAAAGCTCAGTGAGTTTCCTTAAAGAACACATATAGACAACAAATCTGAAAAACAATACAAGAACAAACAGAAAAGTAGAGAGAAACTATAAAAATGTACCAAACAGAAATCCTGCGGGTTTAGCACACAATGAATGCAATGAAAAAAGTGAAGGATAGTACGACAGCATACTTAAGCAGAATAGAGCACCTGTGAATTCAAGGGCTGGTTACTTGAAAATCAATCAGAGGACAGGGGAAAAAGGAGAGTGATATAAGAAGCCTGTGGGGTTTATGAGACATCATCTTTGCATGAAAACTTCCCAAATGTGGAGAGAGAGATGAACAGCCAGGTACATGAATCCGAAAGGTCTCTGATCAGGCTCAACCCAAATAAAACTTCACTATGACACATTATGATCAAACTGTTAGAAATCAAAGAGAATTTTGAAAGGAAGAGAAAAGAGGCTCATCACATAGAGGGAACCACTATGAGGCTATCATTGGATTTCTTAAGAGAAACCTTGCAGGCCTGGAGACAGCAGGATGATATACACACATTGCTGAAAGAGGAAGGGGGAGGGGGAGAGGGAGAACATGCACCATGAATCCTTCAACTGGCAAAGATGTCCTTCAAAATGAAGGAGAGACAAAGAGTGATATGTATTCAAGAGGCTGAGGCAGGAGGATTGCTTGAGTTCAGGAGTTTAGGGCCAACTTAGGCAACACAGTGAGACCCTACCTCTTAAAAAAATGAAGAAAAATAAATGAATTTCTCAAATGCTGAAGGAGTTGTTGCCATTAGACCTGCCTTATAGAAATTGCTAAAAAGAGTTCTTCAAGCTAAAATGTAAGGATGCATATTAGTAACATGGAAATATGAAGTATAAAACTCACCAGTAAATAGAAGTAAATAGTTCAATTTAGAATGCATTACAATATTGTGTTGCTGGTGTGTAAATCACTTATAGCTCTAGCATAAAAGATGAAAATATTAATAATAACTATCACTTTAATAACTTGTTAATGGATATGGAAAATAAAAGATGTAAATTGGGACATCAGAAACATAAAGTTGTGGTGAAGTAAAAGTATAAAATTTTGTATGTGATTAATGGTAAGTTGTCATCTTAACATAGCTTGTTTTAACTCCCTCTTTATATATTTTCTTTTCCTTTTTTTTTTCTGTTGGTACTAGGGATTGAACCCAGGGATGCTCTACCACTGAACTATATCCCTAGACCTTTTAATTTTTTATTTTGAGACAGGATCTCACTAAATTGCCCGGGCTAGCCTCAAACTTGTTATCCTCTTGCTTCAACCTCACCAGTAGCTGGAATCATAACCATGCTGCACCTTGCCCAGCTAACTATATATACACATATATAAAATTACATATATGTGTAATTTTAGAGAGAGAGAGAGAGAGAGAGAGAGAGAGAGAGAGAGAGAGAGAGAAAAGGAGAGACACAGGGTCTCATTATGTTGCTCAGGCTAGTCTTGAACTCCCAAGTTCAAGTTATACTCTGATCTCAGCTTCCCAAGTAGCTGGGAGTACAGGCACACATTTCACTGTTCCTGGATTGTCCTAACAATTTTTATATAATTCTCATGGTAACTGCAAACAAAAATGTACAGTAAATACACAAAAGATCAAGAGGATGGAATCAAAGAATACCACCTACAGAAACTAATTAAATCACAAAGGAAGATAGCAATGAAGGGAGAAAGGAACAAAGGATCTACAAATCAGCCAATGAACAAAACATCAATAGTAAGTCCTTACCTATCAGTAATTATTTTAAATGTACATGGATTAAATTTTTCAATCAAAAGACGTAAAGTAACTGAACAGATTAAGAAGCAAGACCCAAGTACACATGTGCTGCCCATAAGAAACTCATTTCATCTTTAAGGTCACAGAGTTTGAAAATGAGTGGATGGAAAAAGTTACCATGTGCAATAGAAACCAAAAGAAAGCAGCAATAGCTCTATTTATATCAGGCAAAATAGACTTTAAGTTGAAAACTGAAACAAGGGAAAAATAGGGTCATTACATAATGATAAAGCACTCATAAGAATTATAAATAGGACATAAGAATTATAAATATATATGCTACCAACATTGGAGCAATGAAATGTATTAAGCAATTATTAACAGATTGAAAGGGAAAATAGGCAGCAATACAATAATAGCAGGGAACTTTAGTACCCCACTTTCAACAATGAGCAGGTTATCCAGACAGAGAATCAATAAGCAAATGTTGAACTTGAACTATGTGTTAGATCAAATTGAGCTAACAGACTATACACAAAACATTCCATCCAAAAGCAGCAGAATATACATTCTTCTCAAAGGTACATGGAACATTCTCCAGGATAGATCATATATTAGATCACAAAACAAATCTATGCAAATTTAACAAGGTAGAAAGCATATCAAACATCTTTTATGACCACAGTGCTATGAAGCTAGAAATCAATAATAGGAAGAAAATTGAAAATTCACAAAAATGTGGAAATTAACTCATTATTAAACAACAAATAGGACCATGAAGAAATCAAAAGGGAAATGTAAAATATTTTGAGACAACTGGGTGTGGTGGTGCACTTATGTAACCCTAGAAACTTGAAAGCTGAGGCAAAAGGATTACAAGTTCAAGGCCAGCCTCACAATTTAGCAAGGCCCTAAGTAGCTTAGCAAGACCCTACCACAAAATAAAAAATTAAAAAGGGCTGGAGGTCTTTCACCTCCTTCATAAGTTGATTCCAAAGTATTTTTTTTTGAGGCTATTGTAAATGGGGTAGTTTTCCTCATTTCCCTTTCAGAGGATTTGTCACTGATATACAGAAATGCTTTTGATTTATGGGTGTTGATTTTTTAAATATTTTTTAGTATCAATGAACCTTTATTTTATTTATTGATACATGGTACTGAGAATCAAACCCAGTGCCTCACACATGCTAGGCAAGTATTCTGCCACTGAGCCACAACCCCAGCCCTATGGGTGTTGATTTTGTATCCTGCTACTTTGCTGAATTTACTTACTAGTTCTAGAAGTTTTCTGGTGGATTTTTTTGGGCCTTTTAGGTATAGAATCATATCATTGGCAAACATTGTTAATTTGAGTTCTTCTTCACTTACCCGTATCCCATTAATTTCTTTCATCTAATTGCTCTTGCCAGTGTTTCAAGAACTATGTTAAATAGAAGTAGTGAAAGAGGGCATCCCTGTCTTGTTCCAGTTTTTATTTTTTTTTAAATTTTTTATTGTTGGTTGTTCAAAATATTACATAGTTCTTGACATATCATATTTCACACTTTGATTCAAGTGGGTTATGAACTCCCATTTTTACCCCATATACAGATTGCAGAATCACATCAGTTACACATCCATTGATTTACATATTGCCATACTAGTGTCTGTTGTGTTCTGCTGCCTTTCCTATCCTCTACTATTCCCCCTCCCCTCCCCTCCCCTCCCCTCTTCTCTCTCTACCCCCTCTACTGTCATTCATTTCTCCCCCTTGTATTATTTTTCCCCTTCCCCTCACTTCCTCTTGTATGTACTTTTGTATAACCCTGAGGGTCTCCTTCCATTTCCATGCAATTTCCCTTCTCTCTCCCTTTCCCTCCCACCTCTCATCCCTGTTTAATGTTAATCTTCTTCTCCTGCTCTTCGTCCCTACTCTGTTCTTAGTTACTCTCCTTATATCAAAGAAGACATTTGGCATTTGTTTTTTAGGGATTGGCTAGCCTCACTTAGCATAATCTGCTCTAATGCCATCCATTTCCCTGCAAATTCAATGATTTTGTCATTTTTTAATGCAGAGTAATACTCCATTGTGTATAAATGCCACATTTTTTTTTATCCATTCGTCTATTGAAGGGCATCTAGGTTGGTTCCACAGTCTTGCTATTGTGAATTGAGCTGCTATGAACATTGATGTAGCGGTGTCCCTGTAGCATGCTCTTTTTAGGTCTTTAAGGAATAGACCGAGAAGGGGAATAGCTGGGTCAAATGGTGTCTCCATTCCCAGCTTTCCAAGAAATCTCCATACTGCTTTCCAAATTGGCTGCACCAATTTGCAGTCCCACCAGCAATGTACAAGTGTACCCTTTTCCCCACATCCTCGCCAGCACTTGTTGTTGTTTGACTTCATAATGGCTGCCAATCTTACTGGAGTGAGATGGTATCTTAGGGTGGTTTTGATTTACATTTCTCTGACTGCTAGAGATGGTGAGCATTTTTTCATGTACTTGTTGATTGACTGTATGTCCTCCTCTGAGAAGTGTCTGTTCAGGTCCTTGGCCCATTTGTTGATTGGGTTGTTTGTTATCTTATTGTCTAATTTTTTGAGTTCTTTGTATACTCTGGATATTAGGGCTCTATCTGAAGTGTGAGGAGTAAAGATTTGTTCCCAGGATGTAGGCTCCCTATTTACCTCTCTTATTGTTTCTTTTGCTGAGAAAAAACTTTTTAGTTTGAGTAAGTCCCATTTGTTGATTCTAGTTATTAACTTTTGTGCTATGGGTGTCCTATTGAGGAATTTGGAGCCCGACCCCACCGTATGTAGATCGTAGCCAACTTTTTCTTCTATCAGACGGCGTGTCTCTGATTTGATATCAAGCTCCTTGATCCATTTTGAATTCACTTTTGTGCATGGCGAGAGAAAGGGATTCAGTTTCATTTTGTTGCATATGGATTTCCAGCTTTCCCAGCACCATTTGTTGAAGATGCTATCCTTCCTCCATTGCATGCTTTTAGCCCCTTTATCAAATATAAGATAGTTGTAGTTTTGTGGATTGGTTTCTGTGTCCTCTATTCTGTACCATTGGTCCACCCGCCTGTTTTGGTACCAGTACCATGCTGTTTTTGTTACTATTGCTCTGTAGTATAGTTTGAAGTCTGGTATCGCTATACCGCCTGATTCACACTTCCTGCTTAGCATTGTTTTTGCTATTCTGGGTCTTTTATTTTTCCATATGAATTTCATGATTGCTTTCTCTATTCCTACAAGAAATGCCGTTGGGATTTTGATTGGCATTGCATTAAACCTATAGAGAACTTTTGGTAATATCGCCATTCTGATGATGTTAGTTCTGCCTATCCATGAACAGGGTATATTTTTCCATCTTCTAAGATCTTCTATTTCTCTCTTTAGGGTTCTGTAGTTTTCATTGTATAAGTCTTTCACCTCTTTTGTTAGGTTGATTCCCAAGTATTTTATTTTTTTTGAAGATATTGTGAATGGAGTGGTTGTCCTCATTTCCATTTCAGAGGATTTGTTGCTGATATACAGGAATGCCTTGATTTATGCGTGTTGATTTTATATCCTGCCACTTTGCTGAATTCATTTATTAGCTCTAATAGTTTCTTTGTAGACCCTTTTGGGTCTGCTAGGTATAGAATCATGTCAACTGCAAATAGTGATAATTTAAGTTCTTCTTTTCCTATTTTATGCCTTTAATTTCTTTCACCTGTCTAATTGCTCTGGCCAGTGTTTCGAGAACTATGTTGAACAGAAGTGGAGAGAGAGGGCATCCCTGTCTTGTTCCAGATTTTAGAGGGAATGCCTTCAATTTTTCTCCATTCAGAATGATGCTAGCCTGAGGCTTAGCATAGATTGCTTTTACAATATTGAGGTATGTTCCTGTTATCCCTAGTTTTTCTAGAGTTTTGAACATAAAGGGATGCTGTACTTTGTCGAATGCTTTTTCCGCATCTATCGAGATGATCATATGGTTCTTATTTTTAAGTCTATTGATGTGGTGAATAACATTTATTGATTTCCGTATATTGAACCAGCCTTGCATCCCAGGGATGAATCCTACTTGATCATGGTGCACAATTTTTTTGATATGTTTTTGTATCCGATTCGCCAGAATTTTATTGAGGATTTTTGCATCTAGGTTCATTAGAGATATTGGTCTGTAGTTTTCTTTCTTTGAAGTGTCTTTATCTGGTTTACGTATCAGGGTGATGTTGGCCTCGTAGAATGAATTTGGAAGTTCTCCCTCTTTTTCTATTTCCTGAAGTAGCTTGAAAAGTATTGGTATTAGTTCCTCTTTAAAGGTTTTGTAAAACTCTGCTGTATACCCATCCAGTCCTGGGCTTTTCTTAGTTGGTAGTCTTTTGATGGTTTCTTCTATTTCCTCAATTGATATTGGTCTGTTTAGGTTGTCTATATCCTCCTGACTCAATCTGGACAGATCATATGACTTAAGAAATTTATGGATGCCTTCACTATCTTCTAATTTATTGGAGTATAAGGATTCAAAATAATTTGTGATTATCTTCTGTATTTCTGAAGTGTCTGTTGTGATATTGCCTTTTTCATCCCATATGCTAGTAATTTGAGTTCTCTCTCTTCTTCTCTTCGCTAGCATGGCTAAGGGTCTGTCGATTTTGTTTATTTTTTCAAAGAACCAACTTTTAGTTTTCTCAATTTTTTCAATTGTTTCTTTTGTTTCAATTTCATTAATTTCAGCTCTGATTTTAATTATTTCTTGCCTTCTACTTCTTTTGCTGTTGTTTTGCTCTTCTTTTTCTAGGATTTTGAGATGAAGTATGAGATCATTTACTTGTTGGTTTTTTTTTTTTTAAGGAATGAACTCCAAGCAATGAATTTTCCTCTTAGAACTGCTTTCAATGTGTCCCATAGATTCCGATATGTTGTGTCTGTGTTTTCATTTATCTCTAAGAATTTTTTAATTTCCTCCTTGATGTCTTCTATAACCCATTGATCATTCAGTAACCTATTGTTCATTCTCCAAGTGATGTATGCTTTTTCCTTCCTTCTTTTATCGTTGATTTTCAGTTTCATTCCATTATGATCAGATAAGATGCATGGTATTATCTCTACTCCTTTATATTGTCTAAGAGTTGCCCTGTGACATAATATATGATCTATTTTTGAGAAGGATCCATGTGCTGCTGAGAAAAAAGTGTAACTGCTTGATGTTGGGTGGTATATTCTATATATGTCAATTAAGTCTAGGTTATTAATTGTGTTATTGAGTTCTATAGTTTCCTTATTCAACTTTTGTTTGGAAGATCTGTCCAGTGGCGAGAGAGGTGTGTTGAAGTCTCCCATGATTATTGTATGGTGGTCTATTAGACTCTTGAACTTGAGAAGAGTTTGTTTGATGAACATAGCTGCACCATTGTTTGGGGCATATATATTTATGATTGTTATGTCTTGTTGGTGTATGGTTCCCTTAAGCAGTATGTAGTGTCCCTCTTTATCCCTTTTGATTAACTTTGGCTTGAAATCTATTTTATTTGATATGAGTATGGACACTCCTGCTTGTTTCCAAAGTCCATATGAGTGATATGATTTTTCCCAACCTTTCACCTTCAGCCTATGTATGTCTTTTCCTATCAAATGCGTCTCCTGTAGGCAGCATATTGTTGGGTCTTGTTTTGTGATCCATTCTACTAGCCTGTGTCTCTTAATTGGTGAGTTTAAGCCATTAACATTTAGGGTTATTATTGAGATATGGGTTGTTCTTCCAGCCATATTTGTTTATTTATGTTACTAAACATGGTTTGTTTTCCTCTTTGATTATTTTCCCCCCCTTTACTGTCCTACCTCCCACTGTTGGTTTTCATTGTTATTTTCCATTTCCTCTTCCTGTAATGTTTTGCCGAGGATGTTTTGAAGAGATGGTTTTCTAGCTGCAAATTCTTTTAACTTTTGTTTTTCGTGGAAGGTTTTAATTTCATCTTCCATCCTGAAGCTTAATTTCGCTGGATACACAATTCTTGGTTGGAACCCATTTTCTTTCAGTGTTTGAAATATGTTATTCCAGGATCTTCTAGCTTTCAGAGTCTGTGTTGAAAGATCAGCTGTTATCCTGATTGGCTTACCCCTAAATGTAATCTGCTTCCTTTCTCTTGTAGCTTTTAAAATTCTCTCCTTATTCTGTATGTTGGGCATCTTCATTATAATGTGTCTAGGTGTGGATCTCTTATGATTTTGCACATTTGGCGTCCTGTAGGCTTCTAGGATTTGGGATTCTGTCTCATTCTTCAAGTCTGGGAAGTTTTCTCGTATTATTTCATTGAATAGATTGCTCATTCCTTTGGTTTGGAGTTCTGTACCTTCCTGTATCCCAATGACTCTTAAGTTTGGTCTCTTAATGTTATCCCATATTTCTTGGATGTTCTGCTCATGGTTTCTTAACAGTCTTGCTGAGCTGTCTATGTTCTTTTCAAGTTGAAATACTTTGTCTTCATTGTCTGATGTTCTATCTTCTAAGTGTTCTACTCTGCTGGTAGTATTCTCCATTGAGTTTTTAAGTTGGTTTATTGCTTCCTGCATTTCTAGGATTTCTGTTTGTTTGTTTTTTATAACCTCTATCTCCCTGTATAGTTGATCCTTTGCTTCCTGGATTTGTTTGTGTAATTCATTGTCGAAGTGATCTTTCATTGTCTGATTTTGCTGTCTAATGTCTTCCTTGATACTCCAGATCATCTGAAGCATATATATCCTGAATTCTTTATCTGACATTCCATCTGCTGCAGCTGTTACCTCTTCTAAAGTTGAGTTGACCTGCATTGCTTGTGGTCCTTTCTTTCCTTGTCTTTTCATACTGCTTGTGTTTCTTTCTGCTTGGTGAAACTGTTGTGTTTTTGAAATGTTTTTTTCCCCTATATATTTATATTGTTCTTGTATAGTTGAAAAGTCTCCCTTGCAGGGTCGGGCGGCGGTCTGCCTACCTTGCAGGCGTGGGTGGGGGCTCTGCTCTGCCCTTACTCCAATTGGGGTGACGTGTCTACCATGCCGGTGGGTCGCTGGGCTTATTCCGGGCGCGGGAGGCGGCTCTGCTCTGCCCTTACTCCAATTGGGGTGTCGTGGCTACCACGCCGGCAGGTCACTGGGCCTGTTCTGGGCGCGGGCGGTGGCTCTGCTCTGCCCCTACTCCAATTGGGGTGATGAGTGTACCACGCCGGCAGGCCACCGGGCCTGATCCGCCCGTCGGTTGCAGGTCTGCCTACCCTGCAGGCGCGGGCTGCGGCTCTGCTCTGCCCCCTCTCCAATTGGTGTGACTTGTCTACCACTCCCGCAGACCACTGGGCCTGTTCCGGGCGCGGGCAAAGGCTCTGCTCTGCTCCTACCCCAATTGGGGTGACGTGTCTACCACCCTGGCCGGCCGCTGGGCCTGTTCCACCGGTCGGTCGCAGGTCTGCCTACCTTGCGGGCACGGGCGGCGGCTCTGCTCTGCCCCTACTCCAAATGGGGTGACGTGTCTGTCGCACCGGCAGGCCACTGGGCCTGTCCCGCTGGTCGGTCTCCGGTCTGCCCACCTTTCGGGCACGGGTGGCGGCTCTGCTCTGCCCCTACTCCAATTGGGGTGTCGTGGCTACCACGCCGGCAGGTCACTGGGCCTGTTCCTGGCGCGGGCGGCGGCTCTGCTCTGCCCCTACTCCAATTGGGGTGACGTGTGTACCACGCCAGCAGGCCGCTGGGCCTGATCCGCCGGTCTGTCACAGGTCTGCCTACCTTGCAGGCGTGGGCTGCGGCTCTGCCCTGCCCCTCCTGCCACGCCCGCGGTCCGCTGGGCCTGATCTGCAGGTTGGTCGCAGGTCTGCCCACCCTGCGGGCACGGGTGGCAGTTCCACCCCGCCCTCACTCCAATTGGGGTCACGTGACCACCACACCGGCGGGGCCTGATCTGGGCTCGGGTGAAGGCTGTGCTCTCCCCCTACTCCAGTTGGGGTGACGTGTGTACCACGCTAGCAGGCCGCTGGGCCTGACCCGCCAGTCTGTCGCAGGTCTGCTTACCTTGCAGGCGCGGGCGGCGGCTCTGCTCTGCCCCTCCTACCACGCCCGTGTACCATTGGGTCGCAGGTCTGCCCACCTTGCGGGCACGGGTGGCGGCTCCGCTCCGCCCCCTCTCCAATTGGGGTCACGCGACCACCACGCTGGCGAGCCACTGGGCCTGCTCCGGGCGCGGGCAGCGGCCCGGCTCCTCCCCTCTGGCTCGAAGACAAAGCGAGAGAGACTCGGGTGTCTGTGACTCACCCTCCCTACCAGGAGACCAACTGTTTCTGTCGCCGCTGGTATTGATGAAGTTCTCTCATCCGCCGCTTTCTGATGACATCAGATCTCTGCCATGTTGGTATCCTATGCAAATGGCAGCATTTCGTTCCCTTTGCCGGGTGACCAAAGCAACGGGTGAGTCCTGACCGGCCCTCACAGGCCCCGTCTCAGTCCTGTTGCCACTGCCCACGAAGGCTCGGTTGGTATTTACCTCCACAGTACTCAGCAGGACCCGGACCGAGAAGCAGTTTCCGTGGGCTCCTTAGTCCTGGGCCAGAGCAGTTCCGGGAGCCGGAACTCAGCCGCTCCGTCGGTGTATGCTCTGATAAGAGCAGGCTCCAAGAAGCAGTCTCCTCGGGTCATCTAGCACTGAGCCTGAGTAATCTGTCTGCAAGCCGCAGGCGAATGGCAGCCTGGAATTACCTGTTCTATGGCTCAATGAGCTGCGGTCAGTCGAAAACAGGGATGGTGACGTCAGCTCTCCAAGATGGTGGCTGCTGGCCTCCTCTGTGGTCTGACCGGTGTGGAGAACCGAATTGGACCGCTTCCTTCCCCCGTCTCGAACCCAGAATTCAGCACTGAGTATGGTGCTTGCAAGCCTGGCAGAAACTGCAGCGCTATATCCCTGCGTTGCTATCTCTTCGTTTCCCAGCGCGCGCTGCAGACTCTAGCCGCGGGGCGATTTGCTGAATAAGCAGTGTTACCCTCCGTGTGACAAATCTCTCGCGTTTGAGTCCCCGCAGCTGATCCTCGTGCGATGGAAATCCTTCCTCCAGGTTCCGGAGCACCCCACTATTGCTGGAAATTCCTAACAAGATAGCCTTTAGCAGTCCTGACTCGTCATTTTCCCACACAGTGACGCTGCACACGGGGGCAATGCATTCCCCTCGCCGCCATCTTCCGTCTCCTCCCTTGTTCCAGTTTTCAGAGGGAATGCCTTCAACTTTTCTCCATTTAGAATTATGTTGGCCTGGGGCTTAGCATAGATAGCTTTTATGATGTTTAGATATGTTCCTGTTATCTGTAGTTCTTTTTAGTGTTTTGAACATGAAATAGTGCTGTATTTTGTTGAATGCTTTTTCTGCATCTATTGATATAATCATATGGTTCTTATCTTTAAGTCTACTAATGTGGTGAATTAAAGAAAGAAATTAAAGAAGACCTTAGAAGATGGAAAATTCTACCTTGTTCTTGGATAAGCACAATTAATATTGTCAAAATGCCCATATTACCAAAAAACTCTATACAGATTTAAGGCAATTCCAATAAAAATCCCAATGACATTCCTCATATAAATAGAAAAAGCAGTCATGAAATTCATCTGGAAAAATAAGAGACTCAGAATAGATAAAGCAATCCTTAGTAAGAAGAGTAAAACAAGTGGCATCACTATACTAGACCTTAAACTATACTACAGAGCAATAGTAACAAAAACAGCATGGTATTGGCACCAAAATAGACTTGTAGACCAGTGGTACAGAATAGAGGACACAGAGACTAGCCCACATAATTACAGTTAACTTATATTTGATGAAGGCACCAAAAATGTACATTGGAGAAAAGATAGCCTCCTCAACAAATGGTGCTGGGAAACTGGAAATCCATATGCAACAAAATGAAATTAAACCCCTATCTCTCACCATGCACAAAACTCAACTCAAAGTGGATTAAGGACCTAGGAATTAAACCAGAGACTCTGTGTCTATTGGGAGAAAAAGTAGTCTCAAATCTCCATCATGTTGGATTAGGCCCCAACTTCTTTAATAAGACTCCTAGGGGGAATGGAAGGCAGCAGAATAAAATAGACATTATTATTGCTGTGGGTATATATGTGACTGCATGACCAATGTGATTATGCAACCTGTACACTCAGAAAAATGAGAAATTATATCCCATGTGATTCAAATGTATGATATGTAAAGATCATTGTACTGTCATGTGTAACTAATTAAAACAAAACATAAAAGATCTAAACAAAACAAAACAAAAAGACTCCTATAGTTCCTATAGTGCAAGAATTAATATCAAGAATCAATAAATGGGATGGATTCAAATGAAAAAGCGTCTTCTCAGCAAAAGAAACAATCACTGAAGTGAATAGGAGCAATTTAGGAACAAATTTTTATCACATGCACAACAGAGCACTAATATTTAGGATATATAAAGAACTCAAAAATCTTAACACCACAAAAACAAATAACCCAGTCAATAAATGAATAGACACTTCTCAGAAGATATACAATCAATCAACAAATATATGAAAAAATGTTCAACATCTCTAGCAATTAGAGAAATGCAAATCAAAAGTACTCTAAGATTTCATCTCACTCCAGTCAGAATGGCAGCTATTAAGAATACAAACAACAATAAGTGTTGGCGAGGATGTGGGGGGAAAGGTACACTCATACATTGCTGGTGGGACTGCAAATTGGTGCAGCCAATCTGGAAACCAGTATGGAGATTCCTTGGGAAACTGGGACTGGGAATGGAACCACCATTTGGCACAGCTATCCCACTCCTTGGTCTATACCCAAAGGACTTAAAAACAGCATACTACAGGGACACAGCCACATCAATGTTTATAGCAGCACAATTCACAATAGCTAAACTGTGGAACCAACCTAGATGCCCTTCAGTAGATGAATGGATAAAGAAAATGTGGTATATATACACAATGGAATATTATTCAGCATTAAAAGGGAATACAATCATGGCATTTGGAGGTAAATGCATGGAGTTGGAGAAGATAATACTAAGTGAAGTTAGCCAACCCCCCAAAGCCAAATGCTGAATGTTTTCTCTGATTTAAGGCTGCTGATTCATAATGTGATGATGGTGGGGCATGGGAGAATTAGATGAACTCCAGATATGGCAAGGGGAAAAAGGGAGGGAGGGGAAGGGGGCATGAGGGTAGGAAAGACAGTGGAATGAGATGGGCATCATTACCTAAGTAAATGTATGAAGACATATATGGTATGACTCTACTTTGGGTACAACCCAATATGAAAAATTGTGCTCTGTATGTGTCCTGTGAATTGTAATGCATTCTGCTGTTATATAACAAATTAAAATTTCAAAAAAATGAGAAAAAAAATTTAAAAAGGGCTGGAGATGTAGCTCAATGGTACAGTGCTTCTGGGTTCAATCCCTAGTACCACTCACCCCCCCACCAAAAAAAATTGAGACACATGAAAATGGAAAAACAACATACCCAACTTATGCAGCAAAAGCATTTCTAAGAGGAAATTTTATAGGGATGAACTTCTACATAAATAAATAAGAAAGATCTCAAATAAACAACCTCACTTTATACCTCTAGAAAATAGTAAAAGAAGAATTACCTAAGTCCAATATTCATAGGAAGAAGGAAATGGCAAATGTAGAGCAAAAATAAATGAAATAGAGACTAGAAAAGTGATAGAAAATTCAAAAAACTGAGTTGTGTTTTGAAAAGAGTAACAAAAATTTAGCTAGATAAGAAGAGAGGGCATGCAAATAAAATCAGATATGAAAGGAGAGACTTATAACTAATCCACAGAAATAAAGAGAATCACAGAATCTACTATGAACAGTGAATTGTACACCAACAAATCAGAAACTAGAAAAACTGGATAAATTTCTGGAAACACACATTCTACCCACACTGAATGGTGAAGAAATAGAAAATCTATTTCTTCATTATATCATAATGAGAAAGGAGATTGAACAAATCCTAAAAGAAATTCCCCATCAAAGGAAAGGTCAGAAACTAATAGCTATCCTGGTGAAGTCCACCAAACATTTAAAGAAAAATTAATACCAATCCTCACTCTTCCAAAAAAAAATTGAAGTAGTGGGAACACTTCCAAAACTCATGTAATGAAGCCAACATTACCTTGTTACCAAAACCAGACAAGGAAAATACAAAAATAGTAATAATAATAATAATACAGACCATTTTCCCTGATGAACATACATGGAAAAATCCCCAGCAGTATACTTGGAAATCAAGTTTAACAGCACATTAATGGTGTTCTACACTATGATCAAGTGAAATTTGTCTCTAGGAGCAAATATTGTTCAACATACACAAGTTATAAATTATACAGCACATTAACAGAATGAAGGTTAAAAGTATATGATTATCTCACAAGGTGCAGAAAAAGTATTTGAAAAAATTTAATATTCTTTCATGATAGTAAAAGACTTAAAAATTATGCACAAAAGGAATTTAATTCAACATAATATTGGTTACTTATGACAAACCTATGGTTAACATACAAATGGTGAAAAGTTGAAAGCATTTCCTTTAAATTAGGAAGAAGGTGAGGATGTCTACTCTCACCATTTCTATTCAATATAGTAATGGAAGTCCCAGCCAGAGTAATTGGTGAAGAAATAAAATTGTCTGTCTGCAAATGACATGATTTTGTATATGAAAGACCCTATAAACATAACCAAAAAACTATTAGAACTAACAAAAAAAATCAGCAAAGTGATACAAAAGGATACAAAATCAATACACAAAAATTAGTTTTATTTTTATACACTAGCAATAAAGTATTTGAAGAAGATATTCAAAAAATAATTCATAATAGGAACAAAATAAATAAATTAGGCATCAATTTAACTAAAAAGCAAAAGATCTATGAAACATTGATGAAAAAATTGAAGAATACACAGATAAGTGGATAGATATTTTATCTTCATGGATCAGAAAAATCGATATTTAAACAAATGTTCATACTACCCAAAGTGATCTACAGATTTAATCAGTTCCTATCAAAATTCCAATGACATTTTTAATAGAAATAGAAAAAAATAGGAAATTAGTATGAAATAACAAAAGACCCCAAACAGTGAAAGCAATCTTGAGTAAGAAAAACAAAGATGGAGCATCATACTTCTTGATTTCAACATATATCACAAAGCTATACTAATCAAATCAGTTCCTGTATAAAAATGGATACATAGTCCAATGGAACAGGGTAGAAAGACAAGAAATAAACCTATACATACTTGGTCAACTAATCTATTACAAAGTTACCAAGATATACAATGGGAAAGAATATTTGCATCAATAAATACTGTTGGGAAAACTATATCCCTACACAAAAATAAATAAATAATCATGTTTACTTTATACATATACAAAAATTGACTCACAATGTATTAAAGTTTGAAATTTTAAATTCAGCAGAAAATGCAGGAAAATCATCATGACATTAGTCTTGGCAATAATTTTTTTGGATATGACAGCAAATTATAGGCAGCAAAAGCAAAAATAAACAAGTAAGGTTACATCAAAATAAATTATTTCTGTAGACAGCAAAGAAAACAGCAGATGAAATGGTAGCATATGGAATGAGAGAAAATATTTGCAAACTGTATCCAAAATATAAGGAATTCATACACATCAGTGGAACCTCCCCGCCTTCAAATAACATGTTTTAAAAATGGGCAAATGACCTGAAGAGATATTTCCCCAAACAAGACATAGAAGAAATATCAAATAGCTATATCATCAGGGAAATTCAAATCAAAACCATATTGATATTTGACCTTTATCCTTGTTAGGATGGCTAAATCATCAAAAATTCAAAAGATGGAGGCTTAGTAGAGGAAAAGGATCTCTTACACAGTGTTGATGGGAATGTAAATTGGTTCAGCAATATGGAAAACAGTATGGAGTTTTTGCAAAAAAATTTTAAATAGAACTATTAGGCAATATGGCAATCCCGTTTCTAGGTCTATATTCAAAGGCAATAAATCACTATTTCAAAGAGACATCTGCATTCCCATGATCATCTTAGCCTTAAAAAGGAAGGAAATTTTGCTATTTGTGACAACATGAATGAATCTGGAGGACATTTTTTTAGGTGAAATAAGCCAGATGCAGAAAGACAAATACTGCATAATCTCACTTATCTGTGGGATCTAAAGAAGTAGAATTGATAGAAGCAGAGACTTGAAGGCTGGATACCAGGGACTAGGCATGGGGGAAATGGGGAGATGTTGGTCAAAGAGTATAAACATTTAGTTATAGAATGAATGTTTTAGTTCATTTTGTGTTATTGCCTGAGACTGAGACTGTATATGTAAAGAACAGAAATTTGTTTCCTCCCAGTTCTGGAGGTTGGGTAGTTCAAGATGAAGACACAGGCATCTGGCAAGAACTTTTATGTTGTGTCCTTACATGGCAGAAGGCATGCCCTTGGGAACATGGTGGGTCTGGAGAGACAGGGGCAGAGGGAGAGGGAGAAAGGGGGAACAAATTAACTCTTTTTAAACAGTTATTAATCCCATCCATGAGGGCAGAGTTTTGTGTGCTAATCACCTTTAAATGTCCCTCCTCTGTATTCTGTTATAATGGCAATTAAATTTCAACATGAATTTTGGAAGATACAAACATTCAAACTACAGCAAGTTGTGTAGATCGAATATACACCATGGTGACTATAGTTAACAATAATGTTTTGTATTTTGAAATTTGGTAAGATTAGTATTCTTTACACAAATGTAGGTAACTACATGAGGTGATAGATAAGTTAATTAACAAGATTGTAGTAATAATTTTCTGATGTATACATATATCAAAACTTATTGTTGTACATCTTAAATTATACATTTTTTTTGTCAATTATACCTCAATAAATCCAGGAAAGATAAACAAAAGCCATACTTGCCAGAGGAAGTGGCATAGTATTTCCAAGTGTTGCAAACAAACAAAAACAAACAAACAAAAAAACCCCCAAAACAGTCAAGTACTAAGTCCCACAAAAATATTCTTCAGGAGTGAAGAAAAAAGACAATTTCTGATGATGGAAAAGTAAGAGAATTTGTCCCCAGCAGAACAATCCTAAAAGAACGAGTGCATAAAATTCCCTAAATAGAAAATGTTGTTTGTTACTAACTTAGTGGTTCTAAGTGAATATAGAAAAATAAAACCACTGTATTACAAACAGGAGAAAGAAAAAGATCCCAAAAGGAGGAAGTCTCCAAATTTCACTTGAATTGGTAAAGCGAGGACCCAGGGAACTCTAGCAAGTTACGTATGTATAATGTAATGCTAATAACACTATTAAAGAAATACTCTAAGAAATACCATAAATAAAAAAGGAAAATTGAGGCTGGTGCTGTGGCTCAAGCCGTAGCACGCTCGCCTGGCATACGTGTGGCCCAGGTTCAATTCTCAGCACCACATACCAAACAAAGATGTTGTGTCTGCTGATAAACTAAAAAAAAAAAAAAAACTTAAAATTCTCTCTCTCTCTCTCTCTCTCTCTCTTTTTTTAAAAGGAAAATTTTAAAGTCAAATAACCTGCAGGAAGGCAGGGAAATGAGAAATGAAAAACAGAAAGGATAAAAACAAACTATAAAAGAGTTCTAACATATCAAATATATTTACTTACATATATATATATATATATATATATGTACGTATATACACATACCTGTGTAATTAGATTTATATCAAATATAAATGGATTAAATACAACTTAAACGCAGAGATTGACCAAATGGCTTTTGCTAATATTTTAAAACTTTTTTTGCATTAGTATTTACAAATGATATTGGTCTATATTTTTCTTTCTTTATCTGGTCTTTGTCTAGTTTTGATAACAGGAGAATTATTTATTTCATGAAGTTAGTATTCTCCTATCCAAACTTGAATCAAAAAAGCTTTAAAATATTAGCAAGGGGCTAGAGCTCAGTGGTAGAGTGCCTGCCTAGCACATGTGAGGCACTGGGTTCGATCCTCAGCACCACATAGAAATAAATAAATAAAGATATTATTTAAAAAATTAGCAAAAATGGTGTGGTGGAACACTCCTATAATCCCAGCTACTTGGGAGGTTGAGGCAGGAGGATCACAAGTTTGAGGCCAGCCTCAGCAATTTAGCAAGGTTCTAAGCAACTTAGTGAGACCCTGTCTCAAAATAAAAAACAAAAAGGATTAGGGATGTGGCTAAGTGATTAAGTGCCCCTGGATTTAATCTATCTGTCTGTCTATCTATCTATCTATCTATCGGAGATTATACACACACACACACACATACACACACATATATGTAGATATATTATACAAATAGAATTCAGCAATAAATAAACAGAGTTATACACCACAATGAAGTGAGTTATCAGAGAGTCAACTGTATGGATAAACAAGAAAGACCCAATTATATGCTGCCTAGAATAGTTATATGCTACACTTACTTTGTGTAGTTCAATATTTAAAAATCAATTAACTAATGTAATCTACCATATTAATAGGATAAAGAAGAAAATAATCATTATAATTCTTGATTATAGGAATTGATGCAGAAAAATCTTTTGACCAAATTTAACATCTATTCATGAAATAGTTTTATGAAGTTTTACTATTTGGGGAAATTGGGTTATGGATGCACAAATTTCTGTTCTATCTCAAAATAAAGAGGGTTTTTGTTTGTTGGTTTCAGATGGCCCTGGAATTGAATCCAGGGCTTTCCACATGGTAGGCAAATCCTCTCACTAGACCACCAGCTCAGCCCCATTTTATTATTTTAAATTTTGAGATAGGGTCTCACTAAGTTGCCCAGGCTGGCCTTGAACTTTTACAATCCTCCTATCTCAGCTTCCCAAGTATCTGAGATTACAGGTGTGTGCTACTTCATCTGGCTTCAAAATAATTTGATTTTAAAATCTGAACTCTTATAATTATCACTAAGGATGTCAAATATTGTATAGGAATTAATAAAATATTTATAATTAATTTTAAAATCTATATCATCATTGGTATTTTCTATCAATTACTAAGGAAGACATGTTAAAACATTTCATTATGGTGTAGAAATGTCTACATCTTGAAGTCTGTCAGTTTTAGTGTTATGTATTTTGAGACTGTGTCATTGTATGCATATATATTTGGAATTATCCAATCCTTCTGATTTAACATTTAATCTTTGTATATAGCGATGCCTTTTGCCTTAAAGTCTATTTTTTCTAATTTTAGTGTAGAGATATCATCTCTCTTTTGATTATTATTTGCATGATATCTCCCTCCTGTCTTTTTACTTTTATACTTTCCATATTCTTATGGTTAAAGGACGTTGCTTATAAACCACCTGCAAATGTTTTTAATATGATATGAAAATTTTTGTCTTTTAATTGACATACCTTGCTCCCTGTGTTAGTCAATTTTCTGCTACTATGATAAAATACCTGAGAAAAATAACGTAAAAGGATAAAAGGTTTACTTTGGCTCACGGTTTCAGAGGTTTCAGTTCATGATCCCCTGACCCTTGGGCCCAACATTTTGAGCTTTTGGTGAGGCAGAGCATCATGGTGGAGAGGGCATGATGAAACAGAGTTGCTCACCTCACGATGTCCAGGAAGCAAAAAGAGAGGGAAAAGAGACCTAGAGAAAAGGGGGAAGGGAGGAGACAGAAAGAAAAAGAGATGGAAGATAGCTGGGGCCAGGGACAAAACACACCCTTCAAAGGTGCACTGCTAGTGACCCATCTCTTCTAACTAGGGCTCGCTTCCTGAAGTTTCCACGACCTCCCAATAGTGCCACTTCTGTTGGGGACCAAGTCTCCGATATTCAAGCCTTTGGAGGACATTCCAGATCTGGCTGTAATGCTCACTGACATTTAATGGGATCACTAATACAGTTAGGGTTACATTTACCATGTTAATATTTGTTCTGTTTATTCCCATGGTTTTGCAATTCTTTTGCTCTCATTTCTTTTCTTGCTTTAGACTAGGCAAGTATTTTATTATTGCACTTCCTTCCTAATATGTTGTTAATTGCATATTCTTTTACTATTATTTTAGCAATTATTCTACAGCATGCAATATATGTCTTTGATTTATTAAATTCTATATGAAATAATACTTTACCACTTTTACCAGGCAAGGGCCTTGAAATACTTTTACTCCATTTATCACCTCCAACTTTTTATGCTTCTGTTTTCATCTATTTTAGTTTTATTCCCACATTTTGGATCCCTTGTGACATAATTTTTCTATAGAAATGATATTAATTTTTCATTTTTTATAGTTGATATTTCACTTTGGGTTTCCCCTATATCCTGGTTGATTTTTGAAAATTCACAGAGTGAACTTCATTTGCCATTGCACACTGTTCTATGGGTTTTGCCAAACTCATACCACCACTACCTTAAATTAGAGTCATCTATTACTCCCCAAACTGCCTCATGTTATCCCCATATTGTCAACTATCTTTCCAGCTCTAAGTCCTGAAAATCACATATCTGTTATCCTATGTAGTCTTATGGCTCTTCTTTCACATAGCAACATGCATTTAAAGTTCATACGTATTATTGTATTAATCAATAGTTTGTCCCTTTTATTGCTGTGTAGTACTCAATTGCATAGTTGTATCATACAGTGTTTATCAATTTGCTAGCTGAAAGACATCTGAGTCGCTTCCAGTCTGGGGAAATATTGTAAATATTCATTTATCATAGGCATAAGTTTTCATTATATTGAGTGAATACCTAGGAGTGGATTGTTCCTTCATATTGTGTGTCTGTTTAATTTTTAACGAAACTGTCAAATTGTTTCCCAAAGAGGTTGTACTATTTTACATTTGCACATTGATATTTGAGACTTCCAATTACTCTACATCCCTGTCAGGACTTGGTATTGTCAGTCAGTCTTTTTGATTTAAGTCCCTGTAATATGTATGTTATAGAATCTCATGGTTGTTTTAATTTGCATGTCCCTAATGACTAATTATGTGGAACTCTTTTCATGTGCTTATTAGTCATCTATATATCCTCTTTGGTGAAGTGTGTGTTCAGAACTATTGCCATTTTACAAATTAGGTTGCTTGTTTCCTTATTGTTGAGTTTTGAACATACCTTATTCATTTGATACACAAGTCTTTGTCAGAAATATGATTTACAAATGTTTTCTTCCAGTCTGTGGTTTGCTTGTGCATTTTCCTAACAATGTCTTTTGCAAAGCAAGAGTTTTTAATTTTAATAAATTTCTGTCTTTTTTGTGAATAATGCTTTTATGGATCATGGTTTTAGTATCTAGAAACTTTTTGTCTAAACTAGGATCATAAAGAATTTCTCTTGTATTTCTTTGAGAAATTTTAGTTTTTCATTGTACTTTCAGCCTTGTGATACATTTTGAATTGTTTTTTTTTTTGGTTTTGTTTTGAGATACAATTTACATACCATAAAATTCACCCACTGAAACTGTACAACTCATTGGTTTTTAGTATATTCACAAAGTTGTGCAACCGTCACCACTAATTCCAGAGCACTTCATCATCTGAAAAAGAAGTCTCATGCCATTTGCAGTGACCCTCTATTCCCCCTACTCCTAGCCTTAAGCAACTACTACAGCATCTTTGTCTCTGTAGATCCTTCTATTTGGCATAATATTTTCAAGATTTAGTTTTTTTGCGGGGAGTACCAAGAATTGAACTCAGAGGCACTCAACCACTGAGCCACATCCCCAGCCCTAATTTGTGTTTTATTTAGAGACAGGGTCTCACTCTGTTGCTTAGTGCCTTGCTTTTGCTGAGGCTGACTTTGAACTAGCAATCCTGCTGCCTCAGCTTCCTGAGCCTCTGGGATTACAAGTGTGTGCCACTGCGTCCCACTCAAGATTCACTTCTTATGTAGCATGTGTCAGTACTCCATTCCTTTTTATGGTTGGAATACAATGATATTTCATGTGTTGATATACACATTTACCCATTAATCATCTTAAAGACATTGGGTTGTTTTCACTTTTTAGCTATTATTAGTAATATTGCTGTGAACATTCATGTACAAGTTTTTGCTGTGAACGTGTGCTTTTAATTATCTTGGGGGTACTTAGGAGTTTTGAGTTAATTTGTGTATAAGGTGAGAGCTATGAGTTAAGCTTCTCCTCTTCTTTCGCCTCCTTCTTCCTCTTTCCCTTCTGCTTCTCCTCCGTCTCCTTCCTCATCTTTGTCTTCTTCAATTTTCATCTTCACTCTTCTCTTCCCCCATCCTTCCTCCTCCTTCTCCTTTTTGAATATGAACATCCAGTTGTTCAAGAACCAGTTGTTGAAATGACTGTCTTTTCTCCACTGAATGGCCTTCTCACCTTTGTCAAAAATCAGTTGTCTATGTAGATATGTTTCTAGACTTTTTATTCTATTCCATTGATCTATGTGTTTATCTTTTTGCCAATAAAGCACTGTTTTGATTATAGTAGTCAAAAGTCAGTCTTGAATTTGGGTTTTGAATCCTTCAACATTGTTCTTGTGTTTCAAAATGACTTTGTTTATTCTAGATTCCTGTGCCTTTCCTGTGTACATTCCACAGTCCACTTAGTCACTTGTGATTCTAGAAAAATATACTGAGATTTTGATTGGAAATGTATTGAATCGATAGATCAATTTGAAAGGAATTGTATTCTTAACAATTTGATTCTTTCAGTTCGCAAGCATGACATATCTTTGTATTTATTTAGGTTTTCTTTGATTGCTTCCATCAATGTTTTCAACACAGAGATCTTGAATATATTTTGTGAGATTTAACTAGTATCATTTTTGGTGCTATTGTAATTGGCATTGCTTCTAAAAATGTGAATTCCAATTTTCATTGCTAATTTTTAGAAATACAATTGAGTTTTTTATATTGACCTTGTATCCTGTAATTGACTAAACTGAGTTTTTAGTTGTAGGAGATTTTTGGAGGGTAGATTCTTTGGAATTTTCTATGTAGACAATGTGTTCATTTTAGTTTTATGCATATTTTTATCATTCTTATTGCTTTTCATTCCTCCATGAATCTTTGATATTTTATCTAGTATTATTTTCCTTCTGCCAGTAAATCTTTCTTCACTATTCCTGCTTCTTCTTCTTTTTTTTTCTTAGTATTGTTTTAGTTGTAATTGGACACAATACCTTTATTTTATTTATTTCTATGTGGTTCCAAGGATCACATAGAAATAAATAAATAAATAAATCTGTGCTAGGTGAGCACTCTACCGCTGAGCCACAACCCCAGCCTTGTTCTTCTTATTTTTTGGTGTTATAAATGATCCAACTTTTGTTTGATTGGAAATGTATTTGTTTTCTATTTATTTTTAAGGGATATTTTTGAAAGATATAACAGTAAGTTGGCAATTATTTTTGCCCTGAACTTTGAAGATACTCTCATTATCTGTCCTCCATTTTTTTAATGGAGAAGTGGGTTATTATTACTAATTTGAAGGCCCTCTCTTTCTCTCCTCCCCATCATCTCTCTAAAAGGTTTTTTTTTTTTTAGCAGTTTTACCTTGATGTGCCAAATGTGTGGGTGTGGTTTTTTTTTTTTTAATTTATTCTGCCTTGACTTTCTAACACTTCTTAAATATGTGGCTTAATTTTTTTCCCTTTTGGAAAATTCTTAGTTAATGATCTCTTCAAATATTGCTCTTGCTTTAGTTTCTTTCTTTCCCTTTGGGACTCCAATTACACATAAGTTATGCCTTTTCACTCTGTTGTAAGGCTTTAATTTCCTTTCTTTATTTTCCATTTTGCTTCAGTCTGTGTGTTTCCTACAGATGTGTCTTCTAGTTTTCTGGTCCCCCCTTCAGTTGTGTCTACTACTATTAAACTGACCTATCCAGTTATTAATTTTAGTTATTATATTTTTCAGTTTTTCTGTATTTGCTCCCATTTTTCAATAGATTCCAGTTCTCCGCTAATAATCTCCACTTGAAATTAATTTTTAAAAATAAAATGAAGGGGGTGCTGGGATTGTGGCTTAGCGGTAGAGCACTCGCCTAGCATGGGCAGGACTCCGGTTTGATCCTCAGCACCACATAAAAATAAAGGCATTGTTTTGTGTCCATCTACACCAAAAAAATAAATATTAAAAAAAAATATATTGAAGGGGCTGGAGTTGTGGCTCAGAGGTAAAGCGCTCGCCTAGCATGCGTGAAGCACTGGGTTCAATCTTCAGCACTACATAAAGTAAAATAAATACATTGTGTTCACCTATAACTAAAAACATAAATATTTTAAAAAATTAAAAAATATATATTGAAGCTAGTTATTTTAAAATTGTATCTGATAATTCCCATGTATAAATCACCTGTAAGTCTGTTTGTATTATTTGGTCTTTCTCTCTGGTGTTTTGTCATTTGGTCTTGTCTCCTGGTAAGTCTGATAATTTTTTATTAAATGCTTGACATCATGGATAAAAAATTATCATGAAGATTTGTGCTTCTAGATAATATTATCTTCCTCTAGAGAGGATTTGCTCTTGTCTCAACTAGATCAAGGTCAGATTACCTTAATCTCTTCTTGGATTGAATTGGTTTAAATCTGGATTTTAGCTTTTGTAATGACTGACCTATTCATATATGCTAGAAATAAGATTAGGCCTTCTTTTTTAGCTATAACTCATCAAGGGTCCCAACTTAACCCCAGGGTTATTTTCCAGTTTCCTTTGCTTACAATGGCCCAGAACTCAATTCCCCCCTCCCCACCCCCATGAATTACAGGAAACTGCTGAAATTTCTTATCAACTTCTCAGTCCCTCAACTGCATACATATCTGTAAATGCCTTCTAGAGAAACATGCCATCTGATGTCTGGTTCATATGAATGCATTCATTTTCCCTTTGTGTTCTTGGCCTTTCAAATCTTCATTGTCCTGGTAACTTCTCTTCATGCTTAAACTTTCTTTTATAGTTGTTTTTGGCAAAGGTGTTTGTCTGACACAAGACAATATACCACAGGCAAAAGCAAAATTAATATCATGGGCTTTGGAGTCAAACTTTCAGGGTTCAAATTTCAATTCTATCATTATCTTGCTATGTGACTGGGAATAAGGTGTCAACTCTGAGCCTCAGTTTTTATATTTCTAAAGTGGGGACATATAGAATCTACCTTCTAGTGATAGTGTGTGTGTGTACTTAGAAAAGTGCCTGGAAAACTGGAATACAAAATACTTTTTTTTGTATTGGTGTTTGCTATTATTATCTTCACTCTGACTAGGTTTTCTTTCCAGTTCTCTTCCATCGTATGATGTATATCATTAATGGACTTTTCCTGGCGACTGGATGAAGTCCAAACCCTACATTTGTAGTTCTCAGCCTTAGTGGCATGCTAGAGTAACCAGGGTGTTTTTAAAACTCCTGAGACCACAGCTGACCCAGGCCAACTACATCAGATTTTTTGAAGTGAGATCTACTTATCAGTATTTTAAAGAGATCACCAGGTAATTCCAGTGTTCAGCCAAGATCGAACACCCCTGCTTTACATTGTGGCTTTCAAGACCAACTGAAGTCCAGCCCCAACCTGCCTTTAATCACCACAATGCCCTTGCCTTTCATTGTGGGCATTCCTTGGTAGCAGGCCTATCTGTTCAAGGTCCAGACTTCATAATCCAGGCCTAGATAATCTCCTGGCAGATCACACAAGGCTCAGACACTGATGGGCTATCGCTTTGCCCTCCCTTCCATGGTGGTATGAGTGGGGACACAGGCATGAGCTTCTACCTTTGTCCCCTCCCCTGGGCTCCATTCCTTTATCTTAACTTGCATCTGTTCATGGCATACTTTCCCAGGTATTTTTTCTGTCCTCCTCCTTATACTTCTACCAGATCTTCCTTTTTTTTTTTTTTTACTTCCCTTTTCCCAAGACTAAGAGCCCCCATTCCTTTCAAGACACATACTTTTAACCTATTTTCTTGGCTGCTTGGCACGGTAGCTGGTTTCCAGATGTGGGTCTGGAGAAACCTGGGGTTCCCTCAACAGTGGCCAACCCATGCTCATTCCTCCCTCAGTTCCTTTGTGTTACCATCTACCTAGAATATTTCTACCCCTTCCCCTTCCTCTGCCATTCTGAATCTATCCAGCTTCCAGGCTCCAGGTCTTCCATGGTAACTACTCAGCATCTCCGGTGCACACTGATTTTCCTCCCCCACACTCCTGCTCACTTTGTCTATTCCACACAATTTTGCTCCCAATTATGTACAGGCCTCTAATGGAGAACCTGGGACACAGTAGAAATTCAAAACTGAAATCCCTTACCTGGAAAATCCCTTCACATCAGCACCTAGATTAGTATTTGAACAATTGGGGGTGGGAATCTTGGGAGCCATCCTTAGAATTCTGCCAACCCTAAGAGTGCAGGGGCAGAAAGCCAGAGAACCATTAAGGAAAGGTCCCTTAGATCCAGTGTCCAGCGCCTTGCAGAACAAAAGGCACTTTTTGGGGTCATCTAGTCCAGACCTCTTCTTTTTCTGATGAAAATACTAAAACCCACAAAGGGGAAGAGAATTTATAGGTCATCTTCCATGCGCCTACCCTGGGCCAGGTACTACACTAAATGCTTATGGGGGATACACCCATAAATAAGACTCAGCGTCTGCCCTTAGCATTTCATTACCCATGCACCCAAAGTCCACAGAATTTACTTTTCCTTCAGACTGTAGCCTAAACCCTGCAAAACCAAAAAATTGAGTCTTCCTTTCTCATCAGTTAAATAAGGATAAACATATGATTTAAGTGAGACAATGTGTGTAAAGTGCTTAACAGAGGGCTTGTCACTTTGTAAGGATTACATAAATAAATGTTAGTGATGATTACAATGAGCTGTACTCTGGTCCAAGTGGAAGAGGGGATTCTGTTAGGGAGAGCCAGGCCTTCTTTCTCTTGACCTTTCTGGGTAATAAGGAGCAATACTTGGGCTCTCGTCCTTCCTCCTTTTCTCTTCTGAGAATTTTGAGGGTCTGGAGAGGTGCCTGGAACCTGGCATTTTCTGAAGAGAGAGGAAATAGATACAGAGAATAAAGAAAAAATAACAAAAGTGTCATCATAGGGATATGCCCGTGGGAATTATCTATTGTTTGGAGAAACAACAAACATAGGTTGAGCACCAGCTGTGTACCCTGCCTTGAGGTTCTCATTAGAGGGCGAGACAACTTCAGTGGTCCCCACTGAGAGTCTCAGGCTACTCTCATCCTTTGCCTCCCTCTCTTTGTCAAGAGCTGTTGCAGTATATCCTCCATCCAGGAAAGTTAGGTCTGTTTGGAGAAGGAAGGTGATTCTGTCATTGCTATAGTTAGGATGTGGTTTGTCCCCACCAAAACTCATGTTGGAATTTGATTCCTAACATGATGGTGTTGAGAGGCGGTGGGACCTGTTGAGATAATTAATTAGCTCATGGGGAATCAACCCTCATGAATGGATCAGTGTCTTTCTCAAGAGAGTGGCTTAGGTCTCCCAGGAGTGAGTTGGATTAGTTACCATGAGAGTGGGTTGTTACAAAGCAATGTCACTCTTGGTGTTTCGGCCTCTTTCCTGCGCTGCTTTCTGTTCTCAAAAGTGTTCCCACCATGTGATACCATTTGCCATATTATGACACAGAGTGTGTCTTCATGGACTTTTTAGCCTCCAAGCCCTTGAGCCAAAATAAACTTTATTTCTTTATGAAGTATCTAGTCTCAGGTATTTTGTTATAGCAACACAAAATAGACTAAGCCACATACTTACTAAAAAGTTCTTCTAGGAAACCGTGTCAGAGGAGGGGAAAGGGGGCTAAAATTGGGATTTCAAATTTTGGGATGTCAAAAATGTACTGAGTAACTTGGCTGTAGTTGAGAAAGGAGCATTGAAAAGAAGCTGGGAGAGCCTCAGAAAAACTAATTATAAAATGCCTCCCAAGCTAACCTCAGAGTGTTTAAAAACCTGCTTATTGTGTATTACTGATGGTAGAAGTTTGAGGCACTGCAACATGCTGATAGGGGAGATATTTTGTCAAGAGCAAAGGAGAACTGGGCACTGTGGTACACACCTATTATCCCAACTGCTCAGGAGGCTAAGGCAGGAGAATTGCAAGTTTGAGGCTACCCCAGGAATTTAGTGAGACCTTGTCTCTATATAAAAAATAAAAAGGGCTGGGATATAGTTCAGTGGTAAAGCACCCCTGGGTTCAACCCCTGGTACTGAAAAAAAAACAGTCAAGGAGAGTGTCCACAGAGGTGTTATCTCTTCTGCTAACACTTGGGGCAGGCACTGCCTGTGATGAGCCAAGCCTTTTGGGCCACATCTGGTGACGTCCTTAGGGAGGCAGTCACTGGGTGGAAAGCGGGAGACCAGGGGGCAAAGAGGAATAGTGTGGTGGCAAACAGTTTTAAACATTTTGATGCTATTTAAATTATAAAGAACCCATAAGTCTTCACGAGTTGACCATTCTGTATTTCTTCCAAGCCAGTGGGGAGGTGGGTTGTGAAGCTCTGTGAGTCAAAAAGCCCTCTTGGGCCACCTTTTTGTATAGACAAAGAATGAAAATAAATGACACAAGATTTAGAATAATAGTAATTGGGGGCTGGGGATATGGCTCAGTGGCAAAGCGCTTGCCTGGCATTGGGTTCCATTCTCAGCACCACATTAAAAAAATGAATAAGCAAAATAAAGTTATTTATTTTGTAAAGTATAAAGTCCATCTATAACTAAAAAAAACCCCAAAAAATAATAGTAATTGTATGCGGTGCAAGAAACATGACTTTCGTCCCTACTGGTGGGGTGTAAGTTTGTTCAATCTTTCTTGCGGCATTTGAACAGTATCAAAAGTCTTAAAAATGCTCATAACACTTTGATCTAGCAATTCTACTTCTAAGAACATGTTCTAGGGAAATTGCTGGACAAGGGCACAAAGATCTATGCACAGTGACTTTCATTATAGTTTTGTTCACCACAGTGAACAGCTAAAACAAGCAAAATATCCAGTAATTAGAGATTGGATAATAAATGGAGGTCACTTCATGGAATACCATGCACTACTGTAAGGATGCTGCTGCTCTTTAATATTTATTGATATGAAAATATGGTTATAAATGAGAACCTGAACTACAGAACAATATATTCATTAAAATCTTATTTTCATAGATAAAAAATAGATCTACATTTATTTCAGTTTTTTTTTTCCATCCCAAACTGTTATTTCACCTATGTGGTTTCACACTGCGATGGGCCCTGTGGAGGCCTGATGGCACACAGGTTATTGCCACAGAGTGGTTTACAGTCCCATGTTGTGATGATCATAGGTAGCCTGTGCACATTACTTTGCATAGTATCTGGTACACAGTGGGTAAGTAGAGGTGGAAAAAGTATTGCTTCCAGAAAACCTCTTAAACTGTTAAAGAAAGCATTTTTTCTAGGATGGCTTGGCTGATGTGTTAATTTATTGGGTGCTGGGGACCTTGAGTATGCTAAGTACTTGCCATACCACTGAGTTACACCCTAGTCTCTTGGCATGAATAGAATAGAAAGTTGACACAAAAAATTGGCATAGTTTGTTGACCAGAAAGCATGTAGCTGGTATCTCAATTTTGAAAAAATTGTACATGCACCCATAAAAGACATCCGTAAAAATATAAGTTAAAAAATTTAACAGTGTTCGAATAATATTGGATCAACAGTGATTTTATGTCTTTTTTGGCTTTAACACACCCAATTTTGTGTGCATAGAATAGCCAGGTCTTCAAAACTTCTCTTCTCTTCCAAGTTTTTTTTTTTTAAAGACTTTAATTACTGATATAAAGTAAAACAATTACTTGTTGGTTGGCTGAGAATTGCTAGAAATTAATAAATAGTTTGGAAATTATTTAGTAAATTCTAATTACTTAGCAAAAGTAATTAAAATATTTATAAGTGAACACCCATAAAATACCACCAAGCAAATACATTACTCAATAAATGGTTTAATTAGTATTTCATTACCAGAAATTAATCTCAGTAACCAAACATTACTACAAATTACATGTAGGATGGACAACTTATTTTACTGCTATTAATGATTTCAATTACTAAGTTTGTGCAAGCCTCGTTCCTTCCTACTGCCTCCACCACCCCTCTGCACCTACCCGGGCAAGTTCTCCCACACACTGGGCCTGGATTAGGATGCTGGTGGCTGGTTTGACCCTTTCACATGTTGGGAATCCTCAGCATAGAGATGAAGAATTTCCTGGTTGTCTTACTGAAATAAAGTCCCTGGAGACCTGTTAAATCAGCTGAAATCAGACTCCAGGGGATGGTGGGCTTCTTATCCTAGATATTGTCTTCTCTGGAGTCTTCTAACTCACTTAGCTGCAAGATTTGGTTCCTTCCCCAGGTCCTTGCCAAGGCCTTTGTGGCACTGGCTTGGATTCCTCGTTCACCTCTCAGGTAGGATGGGGGTGCTGGGCTGGGCTGGGCTATTAAGTCATGCAGCTTAGAAAAGGAGTCCTTTCCCCTAGACTGAGGCAGTCACACATCTGGGTAGATTCAACTCCTACTTGTTCCTTGGTCAAGTTCTTTAAGAAAGAGACTCTGACATTTGAAATTTGCATGCAGAAGTCTCACTGGGGAATGCTCTCAGGAGCTACCCCTGTACTGGGGTGGCAGAAGCAGGACCGCAGAGGGAGAAGTTGAGCAAGCCCACAGGAAGCTCTGAAGCTGGAACGATTATGCCAAAATGCCCTGGTTTGGAGGTGGGGCAGGCCTTTGTCATCTCAAATGCCCCGGCATCGGCATTGGTTGGGAGCTGCTGTGGGGAATAATGTGCCTCTCTTTGACTGAGGACAATTCCTAGAGAGGAACTTAGCTACCAACTGTTAATAGCTGACACTCCTTGCAGCTAGAGGAGCCAGTGTCTCAGCTCTGCAGGAAGAGTATGGGCAACACACCCCAGAATGTCCTGAAGCCCCTTATGTCATGGGCAAACTGAGCAACTGCACTTGAAGGCGCTTGTGGGGTGTGGTTTCCTACTGGCATGGCATTAATGCCTGAGTTGTCCTAGTGTTCTCCTGGGGCTGGGGGAAGCCTCGCTTTTGGCATTAAGGTACATGCTTGCTTAGGTGCCACAGGACTTATAGACAATATGTTCTATGAGAGCACATCTCATTGTGTCCCCATAACTTAGCACATTTTGTGGCTCCATTAATATTTGCTGGTTGAATACATCATTGTGAAGATACACAATCACTTAAATGCACTAGTATAAACTATGATGCACTTCTCAAAGGGAAATACAGAAAATCTGATCTAATCTGGGGAGTCAGGGAAAGCTTCCCAAAGAAGTGGCACTTGAGCTGAGACTCAAGGAATGGAAAAGATGAGCCAGGCAAGGTGGAAGGCTTGCTTCCCAAGTCAGGCCTGGACAGGCCTTCACCTTTGTCCCCTGTAAATATCTCCTTGGAGGAAACGAGAGAACCTGAGAAGTCATGCTCATTGAATTTCTCCTGTTATCTGTGGCTAAAGTGTATCCTCTGTCCTTATCACAGCCTTATCTTGTACAAGATTCGTGTGTCAGAGGGCTCATTTTCATCCATCCTTAGCAGGGGTGGCTGTAGGATGGCTTCATTTGCACCTGGGTATACTTTCTGGTGTGGGAGATACAGGTGAAGTGTCCTAGCTGGAGGTAGAGTGGGTCACCAGGGGTGTCTTGTATTTGGATGCCAGTTGTTGTGGGACAAGTGGGGCTGGAAGCAACTGGGCTGCATCACCACTAAGCCTCCTGTTTCTCATCTGTCCTTACCTCTCCCCACCCCTTTGCCCCACCCACACTCACTACTGCCCACCAGTCACCACTGTGCTCTGCTCATTTCTCCTCCACACCTTTGTAGGTGGCCACCCTTTTCTCCAGGGCCGCGTCTCCACTCACCAAGTCCCTGCATGGAACCCTGTCCAGTAACCCCAGGTCATGCTGTTCTCAGCCTTTCCTGGATTTCTGTAGCCCTCAGCTGCGGATACTTTAGGGCAGAGACTCAGTTTGTTTGGGTCTAACCATGCCTGGTCTAGAGCAAAGAGTTTGGAAAATGCTGGAAGGGCTATCAGCCCTGAAAGAAGACCCCGGTAGGCCCGCTTCTGCCACCATGCCCTGGTTGTGCCAGGCCACGGGAACTGTGATGTGGGGGACACTGCCAGGTCTCCCCAGGTGGGCAGACTGTGAGGGGCACTTCAGGCTTGGTTTCTACTGGTGGTGGCAGGGTTGGGAGGGAGAGAGGAGGATGGAAAGTTCACGTTTATTATGTCTGGGACTTTGTCCTTAATCAGTCTATAGCTAATTAGCCGCCTCTTCCCAGGCTCAGCGGAGCATCATTAATCACCACAGGAGAAAGCTGACTGTGGTGCCTGCCAGCTCAGGGGAAATCCTGACTCCCTGGGTGGGCTCCTCTTGCCTGGGGTACTGGGAGGACCACAGAGGTGTCGGGGGCTCTCTGTGAGGGTTCCAGGGTGGCTGGGAAGGTGCACAGGGGCCGCTGAGAGAACTACTGGCAGAAGGGTGTGGCACCTTTGTGTCCTTCTTTGTTTCAACATTCCAATTTTGTTCCTGGTGAAAATGTGCCTAGACCCAAACAAGATAAAATCTCAGATTCCCTTGCAGCTAGGGAAGGCCATGTGACCCTGTTCAACCCAATGAGGCGTAAGCTGAAATCTTCTGGAGGCACTAGGAAGTCTTTTCTTTTCCTATAAAGGTGCTGCCCCTTCTTGCCTTTTTTTCCCCCTTGAGTGAAGACTTGAAGGCTGGAGCTGCAGCAGCCATTGGCCACTATGATAGAAAGACCAAAAGAATTACAGCAATATCAGCCCTGACATTGTAGAACTGGTAAATCAATGCCAGTATCCGTCCTACCTTTCTGTCACGTGAATAGAGTACACCTCTATTTGTTTAGGGCACTGTTGGTTGGGTATTCTGTTTTCTGCAACTGAACACATTTCTCAAATGGAGATGACTTAAGTGTGCCTGCAGAGATGCCCCATGTACCGAGAGCAATCCAGGCACTCCCGGGCATTGCCAACTACTGGGCACAAGTGACGCTATAGTGGTAATGATAAGCCAAGTGTCACTGGCTTAGCTCCTCCTATCCACACAAAAGCTCCAGTTCTTCATCCTTTAAAGTCTCATTATCCAATGCCTTTTAAGCCATCTATGTCATTATGAAAGTATCTGGGTGTGACATTGATCTATCAATGGTGTTAAACTGTGTGATGGAGCACTTAGGCAAAACTAGGTTTTCTAGAAAATAAGTAACATCTCTCCTCTTATTATGCAGTTATGAGGTAAGTAGGCAAACGCATTTGCTCTAGGAAAGGGTGCAACAAAAATATCCAAAGAAGGTTTTGATGTTTGGAGCTGGTTATGGAGGTAAAGATATTTGCATAGGGACCAGCAGCCTCCTGGGAAGACTGAACTCAAGACCCTGACTCACCCTTTCGTTTTGGGTTTAAGGTTAATGGGAGCCTTTCTGTTAACTAAGTTGGTCCCCTCTGAGATCCTTTGATAGGAAAGGATAAAAGCACACCAGAGAAGAAACTCACCCTCAGGAATTAGGGAGTTAGATTTGGTGAACTGAGTTAATAGTCAACTTAGAAGTTTATTAGAGAGGCTGGTCCTCCCAGCCCTGCAGTTCTGGTTGTGCTTTGCTCTGTGTGTCCTTCTGTGTGGAACAGCACTATGATTATGCAGGTGTTGAACTGTGTGGGACCAGTTTTCAACAGTTACCCGCTGTAGCAGCCAACAATTAAGTCTGTTCAACCCTGTGTCCATCTGGCTTTTAAGAAATGGAACAGGTCCTGATGCACCAAGTAAGTATCTCTGGTTCCAGGACAGTTTGGAGAATGTTGAGTTAGAGAGGTAATATTGCACAGTAGATAAGAGAACAAACTCTGCAGTCAGACTGTTTGGGTTCAAGTTCCCACTGCTACTTAAGTAATGTACAGGTCTGGCCTGTGGGTATGCAGACCTGTGTAGTCTCACAGGGCCCCCTCCTTAAATAGGCTTTATGCTTGGCTTGATGTTTGGTATCTTGAAAGTCTTAATATGTTTTGAACAAGGTCCTCATGTTTTAATTTTATACTGGGCCCTGCAAATTATGCAGTCAAATCCGCTTAGGCAAATGATTTTGAAGGCTGGAGGGTATACCTCTGTTTCCCTGTATGTAAAATGGGTAAAAAATATTACCTCAGAGAGTTGTTGTATTATATACATTAAATACATTAGAACAGGACTGGGCACATATCTAGCTCCATGTATGTGTTAGCTGTTGCTATCATGTTTATCAATGGAGGCAGCTGAGGACTCCAGCAATTAATCTGTAAAACACAGAGAGGTGACTACATCCCTGTTTCCATCTAGTGAGGCTGATCAGATCAAGCTCACAGGGAACAAGGCAAGGAGTGGGAAATGTGACCCCTCGACTTACTTCTCACACCAGATGAGATGCCTCATTAATCCCACATCCATCTGGGCCCACAGAGCTGACAAAGAGGGGAACACTGAGACCAGAGCAGTGTGGAGTCAAGGCTAACCTCCTGCCTGAGGGCCTGACAGCAGAAGTCAGGCATGGCTCAGAGGAGCAGGCTAGAGCCCTCCTGGACACAGCTTGAGTCCTCCCAAGGAGCCAGGCCCCGGCAAGCTGTCCTCAGACTCAGGCCTCCTCTCCTCCCCCTGGAGATGGCATAACAGTCAGGGAAGGGGAGCCTAACCCCAGCCTTCCTTCCAGCTTCTACTCTTGCCAAGGCTGTCTTGCATCAAAGACTTAGATCAGAGGGAAGGGTGTAGTGGAGAATGCTTTAATATGAAAATCATTCTAAATAAACTTATAATCATTGACATATAACATACAAGCAAAAAGGAGTAGGATCTTCAGTGTCCAGCTTAAAAATCCTACTGAAACAAACACATTCAGTTCAGGACATACAGCGTCCCCAACACCCTGAGAGAGCTCCCTCCAAGTTACTCCTCCCTCCCAATTCAACCACTATCTTGCATATTGTTTTTAAAAAACATTAAATTTCACCTTTCCTAATTTTTATTTAAAAATTCCAAATCTATATAGTAAATTGGAAGAACAGAATAGGAATACCCACATGTTCACTTAATATATCAGTTATTAACATTTTGCTGCAAATTCTCTGTTGTCTTTCTTCCCATCTTTCTCCTTTTCTCTCTGTTGTCTCCCTATCCCTACACATGCAATTTTCTGAACCATTTGAGAGTTGTTTATAGACAGCATGACCCTTTGTCTCTCTTTTTCTCTCTCTTTATGGTGCTGGGGATTTAATCCAGGGCTTCATGCATGTTAGCCCCAGCAACGCTTTATCTCTGAGTGTTTCAGCATATATCTCTTAAGAATGAGGGCATTTATATAGTGTAATTATCACACTCAAGAAATTTAACATTGCAGGGCTAGAGTTGTGGCTCAGTGGTAGTGCGCTTGCCTTGCATGCGTGGGGCATTGGCTTAGATCCTCAGTGCCACATAGATAAGTAAAATAAAGGTATTGTGTCCTAAAAAAATAAATAAATAAAAAGAAATTTAACATTGCTACAGTGTTGTGTAAGTTAATATTCATATCTTGGTTATTTTGGTAATGTTCTTTATAGATATATATTTTTAAAATCAATAATCCAAACTTGAAGAACATTTTGAATTTGGTTGTATATCCCTTTCATGTTTTAAAATCTAGAAAAGTTTCTTACATTTGCTTTTTGTGATATTGGCACATACACATTTTTTTTCAGTGCTAGGGATCAAACTCAGGGCCTCACACATGCTAGGCAAGCACTCTATCACTGAGTTACAGCCCTAGCCTGAGACTGATGTTTTCAAAGAGTGCCAGTATGTTTGTATTATGGATTTGTAGTTCAGAATTTGTCTCATTATTTGCTCATGATTGGACTTAGTTTAAACATACTTGTCAGGAACACTATATGAGTTTTATTATTAAGATATATTTATTATTTCTAATTAATTTATTATTAATAGTAACTGCAATTTATTGAGCATCCATCATGTGATGTGAGGATTATTGTGCCCATTCTACAAATGAGGTAACTGAGGCAGAGAGTGGCTAAGTACTTTCCCAAGGTCATGTAGTCAGACAAGGTGCACTAGGATTGGCTCTTGCTGCAGTACCATACTCATGACCTCTATAACCAACCACCAGTGATGACAGGGAAGAGAAGGAGGCTGTGCCCAGGAGGGCAGGGACTGCATATGTTCTCTGTTGAAGTCCAAGAATCTCTAAGGCCAAGCCCAGAGCAAGGATCCATAATTGCTTATTGAATAAATGAATGAATGATTGTTTTGTGGACAAAGATCAACGTGGAATCCATAGTGTAGTGTCACCTGAATCACCAAGAAAGATTGTCAGAAATATATATCTATGGACCCCACTGTGATCCACTGAATTTACAACTCTATTGGTAGGACCTGAGGATCCGTATTAATCAGGTTTTCCTAATAATCGTGACAGAGACAAAATTAAGTGAGAAAAGCAAGTTTAGAAACAGTATGTACTGCCTAATTTCATATATCTCTTTCTCTGTGTGTCAAGGTGATGAGGTTAGATATGGATTTACAGTTTCAAGAAGGATGCTAGGAAACTGTTACCATGCCTGACTCTGAGGAGTGGGTCCGGGGCCTGGAGGGCGGGAGGAGGACTTTACCTTCTACATTATGCATTATCAGAAATGACACGGGGTTGAATTAATGCGTTCTTATTGTAAAAAATTAACACCATAGATAAGTAAGACCATTATATAATTTATCACTGAAACAGAACACTTTTGAGAGTGAAAAGCAAGCACTATTATTAGTCACACCTGCATCAGGGAAAACAGGCCTCTTGGGCAAACCTGGACAGGTGGTCACCCCTTGAAAACCAGAGTCCCCTTTGATCCTTCCATCTGGTTATGTCTACCCCCAACCAGAGGTAACTGCTGTGATCAGTTTGATGTGTATTTTTTCAGATCTCATAAGTACAATATGTAGCCCTTGAAAGCTCTTTGTTTGGAGATATCTCTTTTTCCATAAGTAATATCATGCATGCAAGTTGTGTTTTCTTCACGTGACAGTGTATTTTGGAGACTTAGCCATGTCAAGCCTGCATGGACCTATTTTCATTAACAGCTGTATAGATAGCATTCTGCATGTGAATAGACCCTCTTGTTTTTCCTTGTGAATGGAATTTCACCTTGTTTCCTAGTATTTGTAATTAATAACAAGGCTAATGATCATGATGTCCATATTTTCCAACAGTGGAACAACCTAGCACCCCTCAGAAGTCCATCTAATGTTAAAATACTACCAAGAGGTAGTATTTTAAGGAACAACTGAATTTATGAGCATGCTTCCTCACCAGGCTTGAGGATTCTTCAATTTTCCTGTCCAGGGGGGGTACAGGGCAGGGGGTCCAGAAGTAGGGCTTTCCCCAGCTTCACCATCAGATCTTCAGAACATCTTTGGCCACTCCAGATCTTTCCTGCATCTGAGGTTTGACAGCTGCCAGAACCTCCATTCTCGATGTTCTTCCTCTTTTCTGCTGTTTATGAAATTTTAAAAAATTCATCCCAGATGACAGTTGGATGTGGTGGAAAGAGCTTAGGTTTTGGAACTAGACAGATTAGGTTTAACTCCCAGTTCTACCACCAACTGGCTACGTGATCTTGAGTAAATTGCTTTACTGGAAGTTTAGTTCTTCATTTGTAGAATAGGGAAAATATTATCCATCTCACAACTGTGAGCACTTAGGTGGATTGACAGAGCTGGTAATGGACATGCCTTTTGCTGCTACAAAGTGAGCCCTCCATAAGTGTTCATCTTTCTCTTGTCTTACTATTGCTTTGTGTGTATCGGTGGCACTACAAAACCAGGAAGCTCCCTATGGGTGCTCCTACAGGCAAAGGTTATGTCCTTTTCCTCTTTGGCACCATCTCTACCCCTAAGTCCTAGGACAGGATTGGTAAACATTTTGGGACCCAGGAAGGAGGCAGGAATACACGGAGGCTGCTTCAAGGCTGGGCTCATCTTTATCCAGGGTCCTGGGGGCTACCTAGAAAAGGACAGGGAAATAAACCCTGCTTTTGGACAGATCCCTCCCTCATGGGAGTTTCCGATCCCATAGGAGCAATTGTTCCTAACCCAGGGGTCTCCAGGCTTTGCCGCCAGGGCATCTCTTAGTCCCATGGAGGGACTGGTCAGTAGCCTCTGAAGTGCTAGCCTGATGAAGGAGACCTCATACTTACTCCTAGGAAGTTTCTAGACTGATGGAAGAGGCATACTCTCACCTGGGAAGCCTTCCCAACTTTTAGTGCAGACTTCACTTGGCAGGCCCCTCATTTCCTTACCTATGTGTGCATGTTGCTCTCTCCACTGGACTGTGAGCTTTGTGAGGGCCGATGTGATATCTCACCTTTGGGATCTCTGGTCCCAGATTGTTGCTGGGCATCCTGGAGGATGTGTGTAGATTGGGCACATTCTCAAGGCTCCTCTTTTATAGGAAGAATCAGAGTCCTCTGCTACTCAAGGGCACAGAAAGAGCAATTTAGAGAGCGTGGGTGATCATCAGAAGCCCAGGAGGAGGGGCTGGTGGGGGATCACCTGGGTCCAGGGCAGAAGGCCTGCTTGGGGCACCTGGCCTTGCCTGTCCTCCCACATCCCCTTGCATCCCTTTCTGGAAGGTTCTGCAGCTCCTTGAGTCTCAGAGGAGCACCCACATGTCCTCTTCCTGTGAGGACCATGTGCGGAGGGGCCACCTCTGTCAGCCTCAGAAGTGAGAAGATTGTCAGACCCTGAGCTGACGGGCAAGTCAAAACTGCTGGTTAAATGGCTTTAAAGTAGTGGCCATTTATAAGTTAATGAAAGAGAAAATAGGCACATTATACATACAGATTTGTCCTTAATGAGGGGAAAAGGCATTGTTTACTGATGCTCAGTTCTAATTAGCCATGCACCCGGCTAGCTGCTTTCCAGCAGTGCTGTGCCCCTGCGCTCCCATCTTCCACCAGCTCCTTTAACCCCTTTTGTGCCGCTTGGACCCCACTCACTCCCCTACCCCCAAGCATCAGGTTCCAGGGCTGGCTGAGTGGCCCCTTCCTGACTAAGTCTGTGGGGACTTTGACCCTGGCAGACAGACCTAGCAGCAGCTTGTGTCTTGTGTTCTCCTCAGTGGGGTGTCCAGGTGGAGGGCGATGTTGCCAGGACCCTCCCGGGCAGCCACCCTTGGAGGGAGGCAGAGCTCCGCATGGCTGCTCTTTGAGGGCGGGAGGGGCTGCAGGGTAGCGAGGAGGACCCAATGGGCGAGGCAGATGGAGGTGGGGACGGCAAGCTGGGACTCCCTGGGAGGGAAGTACTCAGGAATACCACCCACAGTCCCATTCTTTATGGTTTCTCTGAAGCCATCAGGAAGGAAGGTGACCCCACTGGGACAGGCCAGCAGCACAGGACATCCAAGTGGGCACCTCACTGGAACCATTGTAGAGAATACTCTGTCCGTTCTCAATCCAGCGTCTGCACACATGAGGTCACCCTGGCACAAACAGATAACCCTTCACCCAGATCCCAGCCTTTGGCCCAGCCTGCTAGATGCTGCTTGTCCTCAGCAGGAATTAACCAGCAACAGAGAGGAGAGTGAACATCATGACCACCTGCCAAAGTGGGGTTCCCAGGGTCTGCTGGGCTTGGGAAACCAGTAAGGAAAGAAGGAAAAGGAGTTGTCCACTGAAGGGTTGGGGGAGATGGTCACCCCAAGCCCTAATCATCCAGGGGCACTTTGAGATGTCTTTTTTTTTTTTTTTTAATTGTTTTCTGGCAGTACTGGGGATTGGACCCAGGGCTGCTCTACCACTGAACTACATCTCCAACCACTTTTATTTTATTTTGAGACAGAGCCCTGCTAAGTTGCCCAGGCTGGCCTTGAACTTGTGATCCTCCTGTTTCAGCCTCTCAAGTTGCTGGGATTATAAGTGTGCCACTGTGTCTAGCCCAAGCTGTCTTTAAGAGGCTATAAGAACTTGGCTTTCCCTTGAACTTTGTGGATGAGTCATGGGCAGAATTTCTAACTAGCAAGGTGCACAATGCATCCTCCGCTCTGCCCTAGGAGGCCTGGGGTATCGTGGCTGGGGCTGTAACGGGTGGCAGAGCACCACCTCTACAACCAGTAGGAAAGAGACCATGACATGATCTCACAGCACTGTTTTAGGGGTCTGATACAAAAGTAAACTTCCTGGCTGATTAAAAAGGCATTTGGTATAAATGCCACATTTTGTTTATCCATTCGTCTATTGAAGGGCATCTAGGTTGGTTCCACAGTCTTGCTATTGTGAACTGTGCTGCTATGAACATCGATGTAGCAGTGTCCCTGTAGCATGCTCTTTTTAGGTCTTTAGGGAATAGACCGAGAAGGGGAATAGCTGGGTCAAATGGTGGCTCCATTCCCAGCTTTCCAAGAAATCTCCATACTGCTTTCCAAATTGGCTGCACCAATCTGCAGTCCCACCAGCAATGTACAAGTGTACCCTTTTCCCCACATCCTCGCCAGCACTTGTTGTTGTTTGACTTCCTAATGGCTGCCAATCTTACTGGAGTGAGATGGTATCTTAGGGTGGTTTTGATTTGCATTTCTCTGACAGCTAGAGATGTTGAGCATTTTTTCATGTACTTGTTGATTGACTGTATGTCCTCCTCTGAGAAGTATCTGTTCAGGTCCTTGGCCCATTTGTTGATTGGGTTGTTTGTTCTCTTATTGTCTAATTTTTTGAGTTCTTTGTATACTCTGGATATTATCAATAGACGAATGGATAAAAAAATGTGGCATTTATACACAATGGAGTATTACTCTGCATTAAAAAATGACAAAATCATAGAATTTACAGGGAAATGGATGGCATTAGAGCAGATTATGCTAAGTGAAGCTAGCCAATCCCTAAAAAACAAATGCCAAATGTCTTCTTTGATATAAGGAGAGTAACTAAGAACAGAGTAGGGACGAAGAGCAGGAGAAGAAGATTAACATTTAACAGGGATGAGAGGTGGGAGGGAAAGGGAGAGAGAAGGGAAATTGCATGGTAATGGAAGGAGACCCTCAGGGTTATACAGTGGAGGAGGTAGAGAGAGAGGAGGGGAGGGGAGGGGAGAGGCGGGGAGGGGGGAGGGGGGAGGATGGGAAAGGCAGTGGAGCACAACAGACACTAGTATGGCAATTTGTAAATCAATGGATGTGTAACTGATGTGATTCTGCAATCTGTGTATGGGGTGAAGGTGGGAGTTCATAACCCACTTGAATCAAAGTGTGGAATATGATATGTCAAGAAATTTGTAATGTTTTGAACAACCCACAATAAAAAATTAAAAAAAAAAGACATTTGGATGGCTTTATATCAATTCATTTGAATATACAAAATACACAAAATGCAGAAGTCCTAGAAAAACACAAGTGACCAAAACTGACAAAGGAATAGAAAGTCTGAATAATCCCATAACCATTAACATGAATCATTAATTAAAGATCTCTTAGCTGGGCTCAGTGGTGCATGCCTGTAATCCCAGTGACTCGGGAGGCTCAGGTAGGAAGATTGAAATTCGAGACCAGCCTGAGCAACTCATAGAGAGACTATCTCAAAGTAAAAATAAAAAATAAAAGAGGGCTGGGGATGTGGCTGAGTGGTTAAAGCACCCCTGTGTTCAAACTTGATACAATCAATCAATCAAGATCTCCTCTTAGAGAAAAGTCCAGGCTCCAGTGCAGCCCTACTTTTGGCAGTCATTGGACAATTGTTGCTGTTAATAAAGCTGAAACTCCCATCTGCTGTCACCTCCTGAAGCCTCTTTTCTACACATTCAAACCTTGAGATAAGGTAAGTCACATGCCAGTTCTTCTTCCCATCTTTACCTCAGAAGATGTGTCCTGTATCACCTTTCTCACCAACACTTCCTCTTTATTGCAAGTTTGAACTGGTAGCCAAAGGACCTTTTATGAGCATATCTATTAAGAGTCTTTGTGTCAAGCAAGCCACCTATATTCTTATTTAATCTGCACAAGCATCCTGCAAGAAGGATATTGTTATCCCCTTGGGAGGCCCACAGAGATGGCCTGATTCATTCAAGCTATGAGATAGTGAGAGAGGAGATAGGAAAGATGGAACCCAGGACCACCTAATGCTGAAGCCTGTCCTTTCCCTCTGAGGCATATTGCCACCCCAGGGCAATCCCACTCCACCCTCAGGGGTAGAAAAGTCATGACTGAGTCCACACTCCATACCCATCTCCAGCTTTCACCATCTAGACCAGAGTTTCAGGCCCCTCCACCCTGATCACAATGCTTGGGAATTTCTTTAGTTGGTCTGTGACCCTCTTACATGGTAGCCCCCAAGAGCTGAACCTGCCAATAAAGGCTATGGTTGGCTATTCTGGTTAAGTTAAAAATTACCTCAAACTTAATGGTATGAACAACCACTTATGTTTTACACTCTGTGGCCAACTGTGAGAAGAAGGGGGACTTGAACTTCCTGTATTGTGAAGGGGAACTTGAACTTCCTGTATTGGGTTGCTGAGAGTTTAGAAATTCCAATAGGGCACATTGGAGTTGCTTTACCTCTGTTCCATGATGCTTGGGCCTCCGCTGGAAGGTTCCAAGGCAGAAGTTGGAAGAAGGTTCCAAGCCTCTAGGGGCTGGAATCATTTGAATCATCTGATGCATCTCATATGCATCTGGTGGTTTGTACTGGCTGTTGGGTGGGCCTTGTGACCAGAATATCAGTATGTGGCCTTTCCATGTAGCTTTGGCTTCCTCACAATATGGCAGCTGGGGAAGAGAGCCAGGTGAAAGCTGTGTTACTTTGTATGACTTAGCTTTGTTGGTTATGCAGCATCACATTTACTACATTTCACTTACTGATGTAGCTACAATTTCAAGGGTAAAGGAAATAGACTCTACTTCTTGATGAGGGAGTGTCAAGGTTCTAGGAAATCAGGGATGACTGGAAATGTTACTTGGTCCCTTTTAAAAATATGGTGTGCCTCATCATCTTCACCCAGAGGAAGCTCTCCAACAGGGGGACCTGAGATATGCCCAAGATGTTGTAGTGTCATCCATTCACATGCTAAGTGCTGCCTCCCTTTCCATCCAAAGCTGCACAGCCTCCAGATCCCACCTTCACTCAGATTCTGCCCTTGAGGCCCTAAGAGATTTGATCAAGATGAGGGAACTTTCGGCTCAATTCTCTCCAGCCTTCTGGGAACATTGCTCTGGGTCACTGTGGCTACAGCCCAGAGAAAAATTTCTCCCTCTGGGGGCTGTTATTGAATTAAAATTTTATATCCCATTTCTTAAAGAGTAAGTATATTGAACAGTTTCTATATATGGAAGAAGAAAACAAGAAGTCCTGTTTTTACTTATATGTAGCTCTTGTTTTTGTTGATCCCATGGGAAACATGAGATTCTTCCATAGGGAAGAAGTTGTCAGAAGTGGGAGAACTGACTTGTGAATTCCATCATTGGGGTGCTGAGTAAGAGCCTCTCTGCCCTGTTTTTGGCACAGGAGCATGGTTCACACAGCTGGCTCACTGGCTGTCACCCTGGAAAGTGTAATGAGCTGATCATGACAAGTGGAGAGGCACCTGGTACAATAATAACTAATACACCCACATTCTACACTCTTGCCTGAGCATTTTATACAACATGGTACCATTTAATCTGCTTAACAATGCTGTGAGGAAGGGACTGATGTTGTTTTCACAGATGAGGAAGGTAATTTCTTTAAGGCTCAGAAAGTGTAAGTAGTTTTCTCAAGGGTACCCAGCTAGGAAGTGATGGAATTGAATCCAGACCCATGTGCTCCAGAGCCTCTTCTCTTAACATGGAGCCATGATGTGCAGACAGCAGGCTTCACAGCTTAAAAGGAGGAGCAGGAATTGTGCAGTATAACACAGGAGGCACACAGGTTTGGGATGTTGATCTCTCCTGGTTGGACACCAGAGATTTATTCTGCTGCCTTAGTTTCCTCATCTGCAAATGGGGATCACACCTACTGCAATGGATTGTCTTAAGCACTAGAACAGTACTCCAGACCCAGTGGGTAGCATGCATGGTTAAAGAGTCCCCTTCTCTTTGTCCTTCCTCTATTTTTTGTTTTGAGCCCATCCTGGGGAGGAGGCTTCCCTACCCAGGGAAGTAGGGAAATGGCCAGGACGAGTCTGCTGTCCATGGCCACTCAAAGTCTCTGGTTCTTTGAGCTCCCTCTGGATTTCAGGACTCCAATCCCTCTTCACTGTGATTTTCATTGGGAGAACTTTAAATGATTTTATAAAAACTGCAAATGTACAAGGTAATTGAGTCTTCTGTTTTATTACCCTGAGCTGCCTGGACCTTGCCTGGCCTCCTCCTCACTCACAGAGCCGCCAGAATAAAGTTGGAAGTGTTTGTGCTGGTAATATATAGGACTTAATTAACCTGGCCTTTTATAGCATTTCCAATGGAGGGTTGGAACGAACTTCGAGGCAGCTTGAGAAAAGGGAAGGGGGGCCGGGGTGGGAGTATGTATGTATGTACAACACTTGATGTTGGTTTTCCCCTCCTGTTCTTTCCTCTAGTACTTTAATCAGCATTTAATGACCCAGTCGAAAATTCATTATTCGGACCCAAGCTGGTGGGAAGGCCTGGAGGGGAAGGCTGCCTTTCTCCCTGCCTCTCGTACCCCATACAAGTCAGTGAGTCCCAACTATGCCAGCCACATTCCAGAAACTTCCAGCAGAGCTTAATCCTGCTCATTTTAAGTAGGAGACAATGAATGGACATTAACTAATGGACTCCCTGTGTCGCCGGCTAACAGTGTCCCCTACTCCAGTGTGAACCAACCTGAGATGGGTCCAGTAGAACATGTCCCCATTACCGGGACCCAAGACTGAGTTAATGTCCTACCCAGCCTTCCCACTCCCTCTCCGATCCCAACATTCTACTCCATTCCTGTCAGTACAAAGCTGGGTGTAAACTGGACACCCTTCTAAACCAGTGACTCAATTCAGATCCACCCCGGGCACAGAAGGAAGGGTGTTTAACTGCCAGCGTGCCTTCATGTCTTACAACTATTATTTTCGGGAGACTTCCAAGCGAGGGCAGTTAGGGTAAGTGCCTCTCACCAGCTGCCTGCTCAGACCGTGCTCCAGATACCCTGGCTCATAAATCCTGCCCCAACACTGCCGAGCACTTACATCATCCCCAAACCTCATGCAACAATTCGATTTGGAAATAAAAAGGCAGGTGTTAATTGACTCACTCCCTTTGCCCCTTTGTGGTGCCCCTGACCCTTGATAGCTTTTAACCTTGCAGTTAATAAAAGTTTGGGGCCCAGTCCCAGCACAGTTCCTCATTCATTCTTTCATAACGTCAGCACATTCTTCCTGAGTGAGTGTAATGCACAAGTCACTGGCCAGACCCTTCGAGGGGGAGGATTAAGTGGCCAAAGATGAGCGAGAAGCATTCCATGCCTTAGGAAGGCCTACAGAGGATGGCCACAAATAACACGGACTTGGGCAGCAGATGCCGTGGGCTCTCAGGGAAGGCTTGGGTGCAGCCAGAATTCTGGAAGAGTCTCCTGATCTTGAGTTGGTCCACCCAGCACCTATACCTCCTCCAGGAACACCCAGATACTCCTTTGGGGAACTCACATTTTTCACTAAGTTTGTCATTCCAAACGGGGCTGAATGTTGGGTGCCCAGGGGTCAGTCCATGAGTATAGCTAGCCAATCAGAGCAGGTTGGCCCCTGGTCACAGACAGATTAGTACAGCTACCAGCTCGGGACTGGAGCTCGGCCAGGAGTTGTTATTGCTCAACTCCCGGGAAGCAGACACTCTTTCCATTGGGACTGGTCCCAAGTAAGCAGCAGTGGCCTGCTGGTGCCCATTTAGCCTCACCTAGGGGAGGCTTCCTGAACCCCAAAGCAAAGCCACTGCTTCATTCTCTCCTGAGAAAGTGGCTATGGCTTTAGGCCCTGGCTGTCTCCTGTGCCACTGTGAGTAGATGTGGGTTTTCCAGCGTGTATACAATCTCATGTCCAAGTGACCCTTTGTCCACCTTCAACTAGTCTGTGCCCAGGGAAGTCAAGGAAAGGAGAGCTGAGTGATGGGAACCAAAAGATGGTTGAGGAGGCTGGGGAGCTGGATCCAGCCTGCCTAGGGCCAGACAGCTCTTGAACTTTGATTGCATTGAACCAGAAAATGGCCTGGGCTCTCTTCCTTGGTTTACACTTGAGTGAGTCAGATTTCTCTGAATTTATGTTGCATTCCAGCCTCTGGGTTCCAAGATTTCTAGGTGCAGGAATCAATTGGAAGCTATTCTTGTCCTCCCCCAACTCAAGGGTGGGCCAAGGAGACAGGGGCTTCTGTCCACTTTCCCATTTGTGATAGAGTCAGGGCACTTCAGGGTCAGGGCCCTGAGCACATAAGTTGAGGGGGCACTGCTGCTTTGTGGGACTCTAAGAGTGAGTCCTCCTTAAATTTTGCAGCTTGGGCTCCTCTTGCTTTTCCCTAGTCCTGGCCTTGTTCAAGACGCTAGGGGTCCACTCCCATCTGTTCCTAACCCCAGCCTGAAGAATTCATAGTTGATGACTGTTGTCTCCCCTCCACCCCTCACACACACACACACACACACACACACACACACACTGGCGGAAAACGTGGCTCATTCTCTGAACCTTGGAAGATAATGTTCCATAGAGGCCTGTTCTGGGGATTTACATTGGAAGCAGAATCCAATGCCACTCATTCTAGCCCAATTATCCTTTAAGGGTAGTTGACCTACAGCATCCATGTTTGAGAAGAGGCTCAGGCACACAGAAATCAAACCAATGAAAAGTGGGATCAGGATCCATTTGGGACACTATATTTACTGTTATCATTATTTATTTATGTCCCTCCATGATTAGAATTATTTTGTAAGAAGAGATCTTCCCTGGTTATGGACTAGTTGAAGGACAGAGAGACAGGCCCATGGACCTGGGGGACCCCTCTTGGGATAATATACACACCTGAAAACCCAGCTGTGCTCATTGTGGTGCAGAGAAGCTGGGGCCAGAAGTCAGAGCACCCCGTCAATAGTACCAGCTGGCTCTGTCTTCAAGGATGACTCTTCACTCCCCTGACCCCTGTTAACCTCTGTGTGATGCAGGATGGGCTCTGGGGCAGAGATCTGGTTACAGTTCTTGCTCTTACTAACTTAGGCAAGTCTCACTCTGAGATTGTTTCCTCATTGTTATTCCTCAGTGGGAATCATTAAGATACTTTCCTCTTAGATTGTTTTAGGATTGAATGAGATAATGAAGTGCTCAACACAGAGCCTGGTGTAAATTCTCAATGAATTATTGTTGTTAATATTGTTATATCAAACAAGAGAGCATTTAGAAGATCAAAAACATTGCCACACTCATTCTAGATCCATTCCCAACCCTCTGAGAACTGACAGTTGTGGTTTTCAGAGCATTAGAAAAATAATGTGGAGCTGGATGTGGTGCACGCCTGTAATCCCATCTACTTGGGAGGCTGAAGCAGGAGGATTGCAAGCTTGAGGCCAGCCTCAGCAACTAAGTGAGACCCTGTCTCAAATTTAAAAAAAAATAAATAAAAGGGGTTGGGAATGTGACTCAGTGATCAAGCACCCTTGGGTTTAATCCCGATACCAAAAACGAACAAACCAACCAAAACCCCCAACCCAAACCAAAACAAACCACCGCCAACAACAACAAGAACCAATGTGAATTCAATACCAACTATGAAGGGGGAAGAGCAAGGGCCTGCATTTTCAGTTTTGAGGGTTCCCACTCATCCAACAGCAGCAGCACCTCCATCAGGGTTCTGTTTTCTCAATGGATGCCTTTTCTAAAAATTCTACAAGGAAACTTGTACCCCTCAGATATACTTGGGTAACCCTTAAACCATTGCATTGTTAATTTCTTTTCTGATGTGCACCCCTTTCTCTAGTTAGATCATCGGCATCTTGAAGATAGGGACAGCTTTGGACTTCCCGAAGCCTTCACATGTCTAGGAACAGAACATCAGTCTCAGGCTCAGGAGCCTGATAGCTGCCACCTGGCAGATACCATGTGCCTGGGGAAGACAAAATAGAAAGCACAAAAGTCATTACTGGGGATGAAGAGTATCTCCGCTTTGCAGCAGGAAACTCTTACTCTTTTTGGACAACTGGAATAATCAGAAAGTTCTTTCCGAAGTAGCGGCAGTCAGAAAGACCTAGGGCACTCCTTTACCAAGAGCCCTTCTCAAGGCTGCAGTGGCCCTGGGTAGCCAGCTCAGCCTTCCTCCCAGCCCCAGGGCTGCGACTGAACAATGTCAGCTTCTTAATAAAATCAGCACCAATGCCAAGCCCTAACTCCACTGGAGAAATAGCCCTGCGCCCCTCAATCCCATTAACATTTCACACCTTAATGTGGCCATATTTTTGGAAAGCCAATATGAGCTGAGTAGCTTATTGGTATGCAGCTCTGGCTGGGGGTGGAGGCTCTGGGGAGGGGGGAACTCTGGAAAGGGGATGTAATTAAGCCTGAGAATGTTCAATATATGCCCCAAAAGGGGGGTACTCAGGGGTGCGAGAGCAAGAACGATAGCTTGAGTGTTGCTGGGAAGTCCCACCGTGGCTCCCACCCTGGCCCACCCATGCCCCCACCTGAGCAGGGCCACCCACTCACCCTTTGGGTATCTAACTTCACATTTCCCAAGCAGGTCCTATCGGCAGCTCTTCTCAGATAAAATACATCATCATTTGCTCCATTAGAAAATAAATGTATGGCCATATTATGGGATTTGCATTCCATTACCTTGGTTTGCATGCCATAAAACATTTATTACACCCTTGGGCTAAAGTCTTAATAATGACTGGGTGCAAGGCACTAATGTGGTGCTAGTCTTGCTCGGGAACCAGAGATTAATGCCTTTTGATGTCACCCAGCTAATAGTTGTGCTCACCAATTTGTCCCATCAGAAGACATTAGAATCAGGCCCTGCATGAGGGTGGGGGATCACTGTTGGGCTTTGGAGGGAGCCAAGTCTCCTCCTCTCTGCCCTGCTACCTGGTCTTTCTGAGAGTGAAATTTCAGCATTCTGCTCTTCAATACCCCATTCCATGGTCACACTTGCCCCCAGCTTTGGGCAAGTCCCCACCCAAAGCTGCAATGTGAAAGATTGTGAGAGATGCCATCAGGGGTTTAAATGCTTGCTTTCCTGCTAGAAAGCAGTAGAGGTGACTGCAAAGACAGGGGGCATGTACACACACACACACACACACACACACACACACACACCCTTTCTCTGTAAGAACTTTATTTGCCAGGCCTGCCCCATTTGGTTCCCTATGGAAGCCAAGTACAGGAGTCTACCTTCAGCCCACAGCCAGGCCTACTCACAGCTCCTACCAGGGACACAGGTCCAGGGTGCGAGCTGAACAGGCCCTTTGTGGGTCCTCTGTGGCCTTGGCTGCTTTTGTTGGGGCAGTCTCTGGGGCTAGACCCTGAGAATGTTCTGTTTGTGGGTTGTTGTGATTCTCTGTGGGGTCCTGGGCTAGGGACGCCCCTACCTTTTTTATTCAAGGTGTGTGGCCAGGAGATGACTAGTCATTTAACCTCTCTGCTTTGTTTCTCCACATGTGTAAGCTAGCATTTAGTGTGTGTGTGTGTGTGTGTGTGTGTGTCTGTCTGTCTGAGCAGGAGGGGTGCTCTCTGGATTCTGCAGCCTGTAAGACAGTCCCATGCAATGAATAATTCTCCTGGGTCTCATGGAACTTTTGAAAATTCTGCCCAGGTCTCTGTGTTCTCCACAACTCTAGGGGGCACCATTCCCTTAAGTGATGAAATGAAGGGCGGTGCAGAGCACAATCTGCACAGCTATCGGAGAGGTCCTGGGCTTGACAGCGATCCCAGCGGAAAGGCGTGACTTTACAGTGGCCTGACTTGGAACCTAGCTTTGTTTGACTCCAAGAATTTTTGCATGGCTGTGTTAACACACACTGTATTTTCTAGATTCTGGGGATGTACTTTTGAAGCAACCGAGGGGAGTGTACTGTGTGGTACACGGAGCCTTATCTAGCGCTGCTCACCAGTTCTGAAACTGCTCTCCATGGAGGGAGCACACCCCTGTGGCTCCCGTCTCCAGCACACTGTCCTGTGGCACTGAGAGCTGCCCCGTTGGGCAGTTTTATGTGTAGCTGCTAGCTTTCCACTTCTTCATGATTCCTAAGCATTTACATATTGAAATATGTATAATGCTATTATAACTTACTTTCCTTAATTTCTCCCTTATATTACAGTTGGGTCAATATATTGATTCTTTAAAAAAATTATGTGGATAGGTTAGTTATATTATCTCTGCTTTCCATTCTAGGATAGTAAATGGGAGTGACAGAACCTGATAATAAAAGGAGGCCATGGTTCTGATGGGCGGGAAGCCACTCTGCGGCACCTGCTCTAGGAAGGCCACTCTGATGGTGGTCAGCCCACACCCCACCCAAAGCCTGCCTTCTTCCTCCTTGAAATGAAGTGCTTTGTTATTATTCCAATTTTCCACGTTTTTTTTCCCTTGAACATCTCAGGAACGATCATGTCAGTTGTGCCTCCAGTAATTTCATAAGCTCCCCAAGGACAGCCTTGAAGTGGTGGCTTCTCATGGTCCTGAAATGAACAAGTCCAGGGGTGACAGGGCCTCTGTGGGCAAGCACCAGGGGAGGGCCTCCACAGCAAACAGAGTTCAGGAAACCCCAGCCCTCAGCTCAGAGCACTGGGGCAAAATGGAGAGCCCCGAGATCCAAGAAGAGGAACTTCACCATAGTTTTGGCAAAGTAAGGACTGAGTGGGGGAAGGAAATAGTTTTTTAAAAAAAGTCACTGAAGAAACAAACTGTCCAAGGTCTGGGACTATTTAAGATCAGCGTATGAGAACTCCAAGATATGTTGAGGGAATAAAAAAATATATTTTTAATGTGATGAGATGGTGACTTCAAAATCCCTGGTAAGCTGGGGATGCAGCTCCGTGGGCGTGCACTTGCTAGCCTGGGCAAGATCTGGATTTGATGCCCAGCGCCACAAAAACAAAAGAAAATCTAACAAACCCCCAGACGCTTCTGGGGCAAAGACACATCCTTCATAAATGGGAAAATTGGCCAAGTACAGAGGACAGGGTTTTGGTAAGTTAATGGATGGTGGCACCAGAAAGGGCTTTGAAGGGGGACTTTCCTCTTGGGAGCTGCACTTGCCATGTCCAGGGGACAACACACATTCCCAAGACAGAGTCCCTCCATTTTAACCTGGGGCAGCAATGGGCCTAGGACTCAGAGGGAAGGAGGCAGTGCCCGGTCTCCAGTTATTTCTAGGAAGTCCCCAAATGGACACAATGATCTATTTAGTTTTCTAAAGAGAGAAGAAAAGAAGTGGTTAGTTAGATACCTGCTGCATTTTGGGGAAGTTGACTTCTTAGTGTGTGTGTGTGTTTCACTTTTGGAGAAGAATGAACCAAAATTCAATGGAAATGTAGAGGGTGTCAGAATTCCATCCCTGGGGTCCCCCTGGGCTCAGCCTGCCTGAGTTCTTATCCTAGCCCCACTGCTGAGTAGCTGAGTGACCTTAGTTACATAACCTCTCTGTGCTTTGGTTCCTTTCCCTCTGGAATGGGGATAGTAACATCATTTTACTGGGTTCTGGAAGTGAATATGGTATAGGAAAATGTTAGAATAGTGTGGTGGCATATGGTGAGTGCTCAATGGCTGTTACTTTTTAAAATTTTTTTCCTTTGTTCTTTTTAGTTATACATGACAGAGGAATGTATTTTGACATATCATACATACATGGAGTATAACTTCCCATTCTTGTGGTTGGACATGATGTAGAGTTACACTGGTCATGTATTCATATATGAATATAGGAAAGTTATGTCTGATTCATTCTTCTGTCTTTTCTATTCCCATTCCCCTTTTTTTTACCCCTCCATTCCCCCCATCCAATCCGGTGAACCTCCATTCCTTCTCCCAGATCCCACTAGCCTATTATTAATCAGCATCCGCATATTAGTGAAAACATTCAGCCTTTGGTTTTGGGGGATTGGCTTATTTCACTTAGTATGATAGTCTCCAGTTCTATCCATTTATTTGCAAATGCCATAATTTTATTCTTCTTTATGGCTGAGTAATATTCCATTGTATATATGTACCACATTCTCTTTATCCATTCTTCTGTTGAAAGGCACTTAGGTTGGTTCTATAGCTTAGCTTCAATAACCATTCTTTGAGCAGTGGCACATGTCTATAATCCCAGTGACTTGGGAGGCTGAGGCAAGAGGATCATAAGTATGAGGCCAGCCTCAGCAACTTAGATACTCTTTCAAAATAAAAAGGACTGAAGATATAATTCAGTGGTAAAGCACCCTACGCTTCAGTCCCCAGTACCATATAAAACAAAACAGAACATCCTAAAACAAAAATCTTTCTTGTAGTTGTCATTACTCCCCACCAAAAAGGGCTAGGTTTTATTAGTTTCCTGGTCCCTTCCTACTGATTAACCAATGAAGGGTGGCTTTAGGAACAAAAAGAAGCAGCCAAGGGAGATATATTTGCCTTCTACCTTCCCCAAGAAGCCAGGGTAGAGGCCAAGTGCCCTGGTTCTGGTTCAGAACAGCAGGTGCATTTGAAGTGGAGATTAGCCATGTGGCCCTAAAAATTCAGTTGGTAGGAGATAAAGAGTGATCGTGCTACTATGGAAGTAATCTATATAGTCAATCTGTGCCCCAGAACATTTTGATTAGAGAACATTGTGTTCAGAAGGAGACTCTCTCTTGGCCAGGGGAGAAAACAGGATTTATATCTTTTGTATGTACCACTGCTTAATGCAAAGCAATTTTAATGCAGTTCCCCACTGCATCCTGTTGAAAGAATTCTAAATCCACATCTGGATATTGGAGAACGAGTGTCAAGATTAATCTACTAGTGATGTCTGTTAGGAACACGGGATATGGAAGTGTCCACACTGATTGGGGGAAAGACGTCCCAGTCAGCTCATAATATCCTGGACCAGCACAGCTTGGGTTCCTGGCTGTGGCGCCCTGTGCTGAGCAATAGTGTGGCAGGATGGGATTTCCTGCTACTGTGGACCAGCAGACCTGATTTCTCAGCCCTCTTTTGCCAGTCTCAGTGGCCCTGGGCATGTCCCTCTATTTAAACTCTCTATGTGCAAGAGCCTTAGAGGGACATGGAGAGGTATTGGGGAAATTTTAGGAATTTTGAACTGGAAAGTGTCATAGAGGATATGACAGACATGGTCACTGCCCCTTTGCCCCCTTCACCTTTACCATATCTATTACTCCAAACCTGATTTTTAGCTGCTGGCTGCTACATTTCTTGGCCTGAGAGGTTTCTCCAGCCTTTACACAGGGGCAGGAAGGAGTCCCCAACCAGTGACTCACAGGATCATTGTATAAATATCCCAGCTTCTCCACCCCCTGGATGGGATATCTCTGAGAGGTATGTTCTATCTTGGCTCTCAGGTTCCCCAGTAGGAGTGAGTTCCAGGTACCCACAGTGTTGGCTTACCCCAAAATACACTCCTTGTTGGGTTTGGTGACACACTCCTGTAATCCCAGCTACCTGGGGAGGCTGAGGCAGCAGAATCTCAAGTTCAAGGCCAGCCTCAGTTACTCAGTGAGACCCTGTATCAAAACAACAACAACAACAACAACAACAACAACAACAACAAAACAGAGAACTGGGAATGTAGCTCAGTGGGCTCAATCTCTAGTACTCAAAACAAAACACAACACCATTCACTCACAACTTTCCCATGTTAATATATAAATACATGACCAGTGTCGTTCCACATCATGTACAACCACAAAAATAGGAAGTTATACTTCATGTATATAGGATATATCAAACTATTTTCTGCTGTCATGCAAAACTAAAAAGAACAAGTAAAAAAAAAATATAACAACAACATCATCAAACACCATTTACTGTTTTCCTTCTCTTTCCCGATCACTTCCTCTCTCCTGGGGTCGCCTTGAGAGGCTACCTGCCCAGATCCTTGTTTCGGGGTCTGCTTCTGCCTACCTAAGGCAGAGGTTAGGTGGCCAAACCACTTTGTGTTACTGAACTGAGATAATTGCCAACCTGCTGCCACCCAAAGAGCAAATGGACAGGATGTAATAAGTGTCCACTTAGCAAAGCCCACACACAGCCCAGAAAGAATCAGAACATTCGCAACACTAGGAAGAAGTTCTGTCCCCCCAGCTCAGGAAATGATCCTCTCTCTAACCCCCACCCGGAAAATCTTGTAGGTAAGGGCCTCATGATGCGACCTCCCTCTGGCTTCTCTCTCACCAGCCGTCTGTTCCTAATAACCCCACCCACGCACCAGAGCCTCTCTGACTTGATATTGCAGGACGCTGTCACTTGAAATTAATTGCAACTAATTAAAAATGATCCGGTTAGGACAATTGCACAATGGCGCTCCGGAGACCGCTTCATTCCCAGAGGTTTGGTGGCGTTTGCGGCTGCTGCAGCCCCGGTCTGCTGGACGGGGCCATACATCATCGTGTCATTTTACATTGTTATTTCTCTGAAAGCAGCAATTTAAAAGAGTCTCAGATGAACCTTGAGCAACTTTGTGCTAAAAAGAAAAATGTTACTGTCCAAGATCTGAAAAATATAACATATAGGCTCAAAGAAGCCTCTTGACATGAAAAGCAGCCTTAACTTTGTGCCACGATTTGCATATAATATATAATGTTGTAGTAAAAGGGCCCACAAAGCGGGCAGCGGCTGCGGAGCATCGATCCTCAGCCCCTTTGTTCAAACTGGGTCACCTAGTGTTCCAGGTTATTATTTTATCACAGCCATTTCTCATGTAAGGTGACAGGACAGCATCTAACCCTCTGGGTTCTAGAGAATGCCCACCCTTTCCCCTTAGTGGAGACCCAGGGTCCTTCCCGACTCTGATTTGGAAGACATTGCCAGTGCCTCTTGGTCCTGCCAGTTTCCAAACTGATCCCAGTAGCAGCAGCTGTCCTGGGAAGAGACACCCCTTGGGCTCAGAGGGGCCCAGTGAACCTGGAGTTGGGGCAGTCAGCTTTGCTAATAAGCAGCTGGCAGCTCCCACACTCTCTGGAAGGGAGACCAGGCAGCTGGAATGAATTTTGGCATGTTCTTGAGTTGAAAATCATTCCTCAGGTCACCCATGGAAAAATCATTCCTATCAGCTCTATCCCATAGAGCTTCGGAGGTGTCCGTGGACCTCAGAACCTCTCCATGTCAACAAGGCAGTGGGGAGGCAGGCGTTTGAGCAGAAGGGATATGGCAGGAAATTATTTTCCTTAATTATTTTTTAATGCTCTGACCCATTCCTCCATTTTTAAAAAATGAGTTGATTTTCAAGGGTAGCAACAAGAATAACAGATCTCTGCAGAAATAGATATTTATTTCAAAAATAAAAAAAAAATAAAATCTTTAAAATTCAAGGTCCAGGAGAAATAGAAAAGCCTAGATGGATAAGATGAAAGGTGGAAGGGGAAACTCAGCAAGCAGATATACAGAACAATCTTATGTAATTACTGAAATTTGGCTCTGGGCTTCCTAGTGGTCAAAGCAAAAAAAAAAAAAAAGGAAAATAAGAAACATCGTGAACTACCAATGTCACAAGGTCCTTAAAGTGAAAGCAGACAAACTTTAGAAGAAATGAGGCTTTTTTTTTTTTTCTTCTTGTGGTGTGGCCTTCATGTGGGTCATGCAACAACAGCCAGTGTCTTCCATGGCAACCATATAGTGATCTAACCTTGAGGGAGGGGTAAAGCTGATTGCATTGGGTACAGTGGCACAGGCCTGTAATCCCAGTGGCTCGGAGGCTGAGGCAGGAGGATTGCAACTTCAAAGCTGGCCCCAGCAAGTTGGTAAGATCCTGTTTCAGAACAAAAGATGCAAAGGGCTGGGAGGATAGCTCAGTGGTGAAGCAGCCCTGAGTTCAATCCCCAGGTAAATAAATAATAAAATAAATAAAAAATTTTGCTATCTCACAGTGAGATATTCGAACTATTTACTAATTTTTAACAGGTCTAGCAATTGCCTTGGCTTTGTCTCTTCCCAACCCTTCAAGTAGGGCAGTTCTGTGCTGAATGTCTCAGGGAGGAGATGGGGCTGAGGGAAGAGGGTAACACGGCAGGTCCTGCAGCAGGTCAGGGGCTGAGGTTAGAATCCAGCCATCTCTGGCCTCTAGGACACAAACTACTTTTGGATTTGACCTCTGGGGTTCTGGACTTTGGCTTATATTAGGCCTGCTTTGCTTACTCACAGGTAGAGACCAAAATCTTGGAAGAGGAAAGACCACATAGATGTGGAAGCCCACGCCTGACCTCACTTCTTCTGGCCTTAGCTTCCTGCCATGACCCAACTGAGCTTTTTTTTTTTTTTAAGTTTTTAAAACTTTGTTCTAATTAGTTATACGTGACAGTAGAATGCATTTTGATACATACATAAATGAAGTATGACTTCTCATTCTTCTGGTTGTGCATGATGTAGAATCATACTGGTCGTGCAATCATATATGTACATAGGGGAATAATGTCCAATTCATTCTACTGTCTTTCCTATCCCCCTCCCCCCTCCCTACAGCACCCCTTCACATTCAAAACACTAGAAAAACTAGGGATTGTAGGAACATACCTCAACATTGTAAAAGCTATCTATGCCAAACCCAAGGCCAACAGCATTCTAAGTGGAGAAAAATCTAAAGCATTCCCTCTAAAAACTGGAACAAGACAAGGATGCCTTCTATCACTACTCCTATTCAACATAGTCCTGGAAACTCTATCCAAAGCAATTAGACAGATGAAAGAAATTAAAGGGATATGAATAGGAAAAGAAGAACTCAAACTATCACTATTTGCCCTCAACATGATTCTATATTTAGAAGATCCAAAAAATTCCACCAGAAAACTTCTAGAACTAATAAAGGAATTCAGCAAAGTAGCAGGACATAACACCAACACACATAAATCGAATGCATTCCTATACATCAGTGATGAATCCACTGAAAGAGAAATTAGGAAAACTATCCCATTCACAATAGCCTCAAAAAAAAAAAAACCCACAAAAAAGAAAAAAAAACTTGGGAATCAATCTAACAAAAGAGAGAAAGATCTCTACAATGAAAACTACAGAACACTAAAGAAGAAATTGAAGAAGACCTTAGAAGATGGAAAGATCTCCTATGATCTTGGATAGACAGAATTAATATTGTCAAAATGGCCATACTACCAAATACATTATACAGATTTAATATAATTTTTATTAAAATCACAATGAAATTCTTCATAGAACTAGAAAAAGCAATTATGAAATTCATTTGGAAAAATAAGACACACAGAATAGACAAAGCAATCCTTAGCAGGAAGAGTGAAGCAGGTGGCATCACTATACCAGACCTTAAACTATACTACAGAGCCACAGTAACAAAAAAAATGGCATGGTATTGGCACCAAAACAGACATGTAGACCAATGGTACAGAATAGAAGACACAAAGACAAAGTAAATACAGTTATCTCATATTAGATAAAGACACTAAAACATTCATTGGAGAAAAGACAGCCACTTCAACAAATGGCGCTGGGAAAACTGGAAATCCATATGTTACAAAATGAAATTAAACCCCTATCTCTCACCATGCAAAAACTCAACTCAAAGTGGATCAAACTTAGGCATTAGAACAGAGACCTGTGCCTAACAGAAGAAAAAGTAGGCTCAAATCTTCATCATGTCAGCCTAGGATCTGACATCCTTAACAAGACTCCTGAGGTACAAGAAGTAAAATCAAGAATTAATAAATGGGATGGATTCAAACAGCAAAGGAAACAATCAGTAATGTGACAAGAGAGCCTACAGAATGGGAGAAAATCTTTATCACATGCACCTCAGATAGGGTATTAATCTCCAGGATATATAAAGAACTCAAAAACTTCAACACCAAAGAAAAAAACAAATAACCCAATCAATAAATGGGCTAAGGAACTGAACAGACATTTCACAGAAGAAATAGAACTGATCAACAAATATATAAAAAAAAAGTTCAACATCTGCAGCAATTAGAGAAATATGAGTCAAAACTACTCTAGCCAGGTGCGGTGGCACACCCCTGTAATCCCAGTGGCTTAGGAGGCTGAGGCAGGAGGATCATGAATTCAAAGGCAGCCTCAGCAAAAGCAAGGCGATAAGCAATTCAGTGAGACCCTGTCTCTAAATAAAATACAAAATGCCACAGTCCGGCTGCAGCAGACTAGCTGGGGGGTGACGGAGAACTTGTGTAGATTGATACAGCAGGAGTGGAAGCCGTTTATTGCAGGACAGGAGAAGTATTTATACATTCCACACAGCTTATCTAATTAGCATAAACTAGATACATCAGTCAACCAATAAGGAATCTCCACACTTAATGGCTCGCTTTTGTTACTTCTCAAACCACTCCCTCTGGCATTTTGCCAGGCACCATCCAGACTTGTTTACGAACTCTAACATTCCCCTGGCAAAATGCCAGGTGTTATTTTGACTTGTTTACAGACTCTAACAACAAAATAGGGCTTGGAATGTGTCTCAGTTGTCGAGTGCACCCGAGTTCAATCCCTGGTACCCAAAACAACAACAGCAAAAATACCCCCCAAAACAAAAGAGCCCTAAGATTTCATCTCACTTCAGTCAGAATGTCAATTATCAAGAGTACAGTAACAATAACTGTTGGTGAGGATGTGGGAAAAAATGTACACTCAGACATTGCTGGTGGTGCTGCAAATTGTTACAACTATTATGGAAAGCAGTATGGAGATGCCTCAAAAACCTTGCAATGGCACCACCATTTGACCCAGCTATCCCACTCCTTGTCATATACGCAAAGGTCTTAAATCAGCATACTACATTGATGCAGCCACATCAATGGTCATAGCAGCTCAATTCACAATAGCCAAGCTATGGAACGAAGCTAGGTGCCCTTCAACAGATGAATGGATAAAGAAAATGTTTCATATATACACAATGGAAAATTACTCAGCCTTAGAGAAGAATAAAATTATGGCATTTGCCTGTAAATGGATGGAGCTGGAGAAAATATTATGCTAAACAAAATAAGCCAGTGCCTCAAAAACTGAAGGCTGAATGTTTTCTCTGAAATGTGGAGGCTGATCCAACTGAGCTTTTTACCCCTGCCTCTCCACTGTCTCCTCTACCCCTCCCTGGCTTAGCTGTTCTTATCCTCAAAAACCTGGTTTTCCAAGTGTGGTTCTGAGATCAGCAGCATCAGCATCACTCAGGAACTTGCTAGAAACTCTCAGTCCTCACCCCATACCTACTGAATAAGAAACTATGGGACGTGGGAGTTGGGCCTAGCAATATGTGTGTGGGGTTTGTTTTTGTTTTTGATATTGGAGATTGAATCCAGGGACACTGTGCCACTGAGCTATGTTGCTACATCCTAGATCTTTTTTTCTTTTCCTTTTTCTATTTTGAGACAGGGTCTCACCTAGTTGCTTAGGACCTCACTAATTTTCAGAGGCTGGCCTCAAACTTGAAACCCTCCTGCCTTAGCCTCCCAAGTCACTGGGATTAGTTGTACAACACCACATCTGACAGCAATCTTGGCCTAACAAACACCCAGAAAATTCTGATTCATGCTCAAGTGTGGGAACCACTCCTAAACCATACTAATTCAGACCAAGCAGCTCCAGAAAAAGGACTTGTCTTGACTGCCCAGGGTCCCCAACGCAGAGGTCACCCCCAGGGTCCTTAGTAAAGATCAAAGGAACCCCAGGTCAAAATCTTTATAGAGATCTTTATAGCTCAGTGGGTTCCAACTGCTTGAACTTGGTGCCATCTAAACCCCGAAGTTAATTTGCTCTCTGCATCATTTCATTAGTTGGCCTAATCCATAGATGGAATTTTACAAAATGTAGACCTGGGCTGGGAAGGTTTTCAGGCTCCGTTGTATCTGTCAGTCACACCATCTCTGAACTACATAGCAGCAGGAGGAGAGCTGTGTGATGCATCCATGTGGGGTTGGAAGTGTCTGCCCCTTGACCTCAGTCCACTCATTCCTGCCGAGGTGGGTCTTTTCATCCAGGGAAGGTGCCTCAGGTGAGTTCAAGAGCTTGATTTGGGTACACTTTCCCCCCAAATCCATCTGCTTCCTGGATTTCTATCCAGGTTGATGTGGACATGAGTCATGAAGAAATGGGGATCTCAGGGTTACTGCACTGAGCAGTTCCAGAAGATGCTATTGTACAATGCGAGTTCTTCATGGTCACTCCTGGTGGCCCTGGGACTCCCTTCCTCTCTGCTGTCACTTAGAAGGAGGATAGCTGCCTCCTTTCTGCCCTCCTCTGGCTCCACAGATGGATAGAAAGCCCCCTCGAATGTGCCCATCAGAAAGGTGCCTAGGATAAGGTGGGTCATGTCTGCTTGCTACCGAGCAACACAGCCCCTGAAGTCTCCAGATTGCATTCCTTGTCACCGTCCTGGCTCACAGCTGCTTCTGTGATCCTGGGGGAGGGTGCAGATAATTTGGGCACCTATGCAGTTCCTCTCTGTTTCTCTCCCTCCTTCTGTCCCTCAGCCCAGGCAGCAGTGCCTGCCCTGGCGGAACCTCCATCCACCCTCGTCACTCAGAGGCCTGTCAATATAATGCACGGCCTGTTGAGGGGAAGTGACATTTTGAATAGTGGACACTTTTCCGGGAGCATTCATCCTAGGTCAGCCTCATGATAAATAAATACATTTGGCATTTGAAGTCAGCAGGCAGGACACAGCGATCAGAACCCAAGCGCAGATGCACACGCAGTAGGCCAAGCTGACGAGGTGGAGCTAGGGGGTGTGGGGTGGGGGACACTGTGTCAGGCTTAGGGGAGACTTTGCTCCCATTCTTCCTGGCAACTATCAGGAAAACAGGAAGCGGAGAAAGCCTTTATCCCTGAACCACAAGAGGGTCCCTTCTTTCTGTTACCCCTTCTTTTCCTCACCTGTCCCTGTCTCCCCTCCCAAACCCCAGTCCTGATCTTAATTACCCCTAACAGTGCCCTAAACAAAGTATTTATAAGGTTTACTGCGTTTGTCTTCCCGTTCCTATTAATAAAGTCTGGGAATGTAGGGAAGAAATATGGGTGGGTGACAGGGTTTTTAATGGTGCCTCACCTTAAATGCATTTTAAAATATGTAAATCAATAAAAAAATTATTTGTAATAGCAGCCTAAGAGTGCTGGTTAGCCTGGCGCGGAGTGAAATGCATGCACAAGCCCTATTACCATACATCCTGGGAGCTGTAGTTAGGATTAATCTGTCAAAGGGGATGGTTTAGTGTTGATGAATATGACATGTGACCATTAACGATGTTGATTTTATCTCCCGAGATTAGCATGATTTACTTCGGATGGATAATAATGTCATTTGCTTGATGCAGTAGATCTGTTTACGAGCTGATTAAATTGTAAGGCCTTGCCTCATTTCATGCTATTTGGTTTACAGCTTCATTACCACAATCACAAAAGCTGGGGAAATGTCCCACATTCCATGTCACAATAAATCACTGCTTCACGTTGCGGGGATGGATTTTAGCAGTTCTGCCCAGCACGGACCATTCTTGGCTCCCCACTAATCTGTGATCCAGAATACATTAGGGGGATCTTCAGGAACACTGGAATGAGAGGGGGGCAGGAATCTTCTTGGATCTTTTAATTGAGATTAAGGAAGTCCTTGAGTAATTAGCTGTAACAAATTACCTTATTATTTAGACAGTGAAGTCACTGTTTTTGTTGCAGGGATGATTATCATAAATACGCAGAAAAGTGGCACTCAAGGAACCAGAGGGAAGGAGGGAAGCAAATTTCATTTTCGCCCATTATCCTTTGTTCGGGGAGAGGGGCTATGTGAAGGCAAGGGGTGTGAGTGTGTGGGGGTCCTCGAGGAGTGGGAAGTGTGTGTGCCTCATGGCCACAGCACTCCCCCTTGGCTCTTCTGGGTGGGAAGTGGCTGCTTTGGAGGGAGAAGAGGAGCACCTGGCAGGGGCTGGAGAAGTACCCGAACCACAGACCCACTCCCTCCATGCCAACCTGTGCCCAGACCCACCCAGGTGTGGGCATGCTCCACTGTGCATGGGGGCGAGAGAGGGACCCTATGAGATGGAAAATGTAGGGCCCTTTGCCCTTGGAAGGCTGTGGTGGCAGGTAACACAGACTGTCGATGTTTCCAGAGCACTATGAGGGTTTGAGCCCTTGCCACCTGCCAGGTCCTATTCTCACCACTTACATAACCCTGTGAGGTCAGACCACTGCTCTCATCCCACGTTATGGATGAGAGAATTACGCTGTGTGTGGGGGTGGGGTGGGGTGGGGTGGGGAGCATGAGGTTCCATGCTGGAACATGAATCCTGAGGCCCCAGAGTTCTACACAACACCCACCTGCTGCTGATGCGGAACCTGCCATTTGACTCAGGCATAGGAAGGCAGATCTTCAGGATTTGTGCTTCTTGTTCTGGAATCAAAGTTGTGACTCTGGATGGGCCCTGTCTAGGAAGGATTTAGGACCCACAGTGAGGAGGAGCACAGGGACCAGGTCTCAGTGGGAACTTCAGTAAGATTCTGCCATGAGCAGAATCAAGGAGGACATAAGACTTTGCTTCCTCAAGGCTGGGCCTTTGGAAATAGAAAGCAACCACTTCAAAGGGCGAAGGTGGCCTCCCTCTGCTTCTCAGCTCAGTACCTTCTTAGGACACTGAGCGGTCGAAGGGGGGAAACATGGCAACTCAGAAAATTCTGCAGGCGGGATATTATTCCAAAGCTCTGTGCGGTTTCACCTCTGCACTTGAGGCTTGGTTTTGAGTGCATATGTCACTCAACTAGAACACAAAACCAATCATTGTCCCCTTACAGCAGAGGCCACTAATACCCTCCAATCTGTTCTTTCTCTCTCTCTCTTTTTCTTGTCACAGAATCCTGATTTGTAATTGATCTAAATGAAATAAAGACTGTATTTCCCTCTCCTTTAGCTAGGTCAGATGTATAACCACTTATATCAACTACTTATATCAATAAGATATAAGTTGATGTATCATGGGTTCTCTTCTTTCTATTGGCTGGAATCTAGATGTGATAGCTGGCACTCAAGCATGCATCATGGGCTACGTGAAAAGTATAGTGGAATAACAAACCAGAAGGACCAGAAGTCTCTGATAACAGGTTCCCCATGCCAGTCCTGGACTGTCTGCCTCTAGATTTCAATTGGGCGGCAGGGGAGGGGAGGGAGAGAGTTAGCTTTTTAGTTGAGTCTGTCACTTGCCACAGAACCCAATCCTAACAGACAAACTCATCATTCAGCCATAGGCCAAAATGTTGACAGGTGGATCCTCCCTGAAAGTATGAAGGAGTCCTGTACCACCCAGGATACCCTTCCTCTGACCCTGTGTTCTAGGGTTTCATGACATCTCTCCCATGGAAGTTCAGGACAAGTACTCCTCTACCTGACTCCTTGCTGGATCTGTCCTCCCCTGGGCTTCTGAATGCACTGTTCTGCAGTAGAAGGGTCAGTGGTGACTTGCTCAACTTGCTCTTGATGTCAGGATAGTGGGTTGGAAGATCCAGGGCCCACGGTTCTTGTCCTGTGTCCCAGGAGAAAGCTGGGTTTTTACCCTTGGGTCCCTGTGATCTTTCTGCAAAAGATTCCTCCGCAGCCCAACACAGACCTTGCAGCCCCCTGATGCAGCCCTCCTGTCTCGGGCTGGGTGAGACGAGAACTCTGTGAACAGACTCTGCAGGAATCTCTTCTCTCGAGTGCTCAGCTCCATCCCTCTTCCCAGTGTTGGCCAAGGCCCCGTCTCCTTCCCCTCTGACCCCAGTTTCTCCCTGCCCCAGTTGCCCGACTTCTGCTGTTTCTGGAATTGTCAGGTCTCCAGGGTCTTCCAGGGCAAAGGTCAGCCCATTCAGATCTGGGCAGGAGCTGCTGACTCTGCAACTCAGACCCCAACATTTTCTGAACTCTGTAAACCACCTAGCCACGCCCTCTCCCAGGCAATCTAGGACACACTTAGCCCCTCATTCAGTTTCCCAGTCACTTGGTCACTCAGTCAGCTCCTTGGTCATTAAATCAGCCTCTCACATGCTTGGGTCCTTGGCCAGATGCTCAGCTACATCATCACCCTGCCATTTCATGGGCTCTTCTGCTCACCTGTCAGCTGTTTGTTGGGCATTTACTCTGAACCAGCCCTATGCACAGTGTTGGCGGCAGTAAGGACAAGGAACTTGCCAGCTCTGTCCTCAGCCACGTGGGCTGCTGGTGTGTCCATCAGTCATTGATCTGTCAATCTATTGATCTATCACTGGATCCGCATGCCAGCTATTTGATTGATGGCCAGCCCCTTGCCATGGCAGGCACAAGGGCTGAACTCTAGGGGCCTGGTTGTCAGTCCAGGGGAGCTGCCCTTGAGCTATAATGGAAACCTGGCAGTTCAGGATCACCCTGGTTCCTGTGGGGGCTAGAGAACCCACGGGGCTTCTCCAGAGAGGCCTCAGGTCAGGCCCTTGGAGGCGTGGGGTGGAGGACATGGTCTGCTCTTTATGGTGGGCCTCCTGTCTGAGGACACTGAAGATCTTGTTTCCCAGGCCCCCTTTCTATCACCTCCTGGTGATGGTACAGATGGATGCACTTACACAGATAATTTCACATGTGTGAACACAGACTCACAAAGACTCACAAACTCACAATAAATTCACACACATAGAAATACACACTTGTGGGCTGGGGATGTGTCTCAAGTGGTAGCTCGCTTGCCTGGCATGCACGAGGTGCTGGGTTTGATCCTTAGCACCACATAAAAAAAATAAAATAAAGATGTTGTGTCCACCGAAAACTAAAAAATAAAATTTAAAAAAAAATTCTCTCTCTCTCTCTTAAAAAAAAAAAGAAATACACACTTGTACACACTCACATGCCAATTCACATAGGTACAAGCACACACCCACACACACATATACATTGTTATTCTGGCTTGTTCAAAGGTAGGTCTGCCCTCCCACCACAGCCAGGCCCTGAAGGATGCTCCCCTGCCACATTCAAACAAGTGTCTGAGTAATGCTATTACACAAAGTCTCAATGCTATATGGACATGGCTCCCTGTCACATCCTCACTCCTACCCTCCACTCAGGTAACTACCTGGCCATCCCGCAGATGGGACACAGCCCCTGTAACCCAGCATCCCAATAACACACTGGCTGTGCAGCATGTACACCTTGCCAGAGCCCCACCTTGTTGGTGCCATGTTCAGAGCTTGAAGAACCCCAAGTTCCAGCCCCAGAGCCACATCATCTGAGCCAGTTTCCCTCTGAGGCCTCTTGTTAGCACAGGATGTGGTGCCTCTGGCCACCTCTCCATCCCAGTTCCTCTAGGCCTTCATCCCTTTCTCTCCAGTTTGACATACGTCCCTCACACAGATCCTCAAAGGGGACACAAATGTATCTGAGGGAATGTGGAGACCGTCCCATTCCTTGGTGCTGAGACTCTGGCTCTCCTCTCACCTCTCTGCCACCAGCCTGGCTCTCTGGGGATGAAGATAGGCAGGTTGGAGTCTGGAAACATCCTTCAGACCATGTGGACTCAGGGACCAAGCCAAGGCCTGAGCCCATCCTGGGGACCCAGAGGCTGGTTCAAGCAGAGAGCTAGGGGATAGGAACCCAGCTAAAGTGTCATGCCACAGCTGGATGAAGGACAAGCAGGAGAGAAACAGGAAGAGAGGTGTGAGGGAATACAAAATTAACCCTGGTCACCCTTTTTCTGTGTTTGGACCAGAAAAGGGATTCTGGCCCAGATCACTAATATATTGCTATAAGAAAAAGAATCCCAAATTTTGTGGCTTAAAAACAACATCAACATTTTTTTTAATCAGCTGTTGGGGCAGAACTTGGTAGGGAGGGCTCAGCTGGGGCAGCCTCAATGCAGGGGAGGAATCTACTGAGCCTCATTCACTCACGTGGCTGGCAGTTGAGGCTGCTGTCGGCCAGGACCTCAGCTGGGGCTTTCTGTTGGAACACCCCCACATGGCCTGTTCATGTGGCCTTGGCTTCATCACAGCATGACAGCGGGGTCCCACGGGTTGGCTTCCCCAGAGGAGGCTGTATCACCTATTATGACTTAGATTTGAAAGTCATATGACATCATTTCTGCTCATCACAGTCCTGACCAGATTCCAGGGGAGGAGACATAGATCCCACCTGTCTAGGAAGGAGTGTCAACCTCACAGGATGAGAAGAGTACATGGGATGGGATATATTGGCCCCACCAGAGGATTAGCAAATGCAACCAGCAAAATGACTGTTCCTCATAAGACTTCTCATGAATTTCAGGCTCCAACCTCAGTCCAAATTTCTTCTGTTTTGCTCCACTTGGGGAACATATCATTTAGACCCAAGGTTTCTGCTCTTTCTTCTCTGCTTACAACTCACCAATTCACATCTCTGACTCTGACCCAAGGCAGCCATTGAAAACTCAACCTGTTCACAACTCCATCCCCTGCCAAGGCCTGCTCCCCTCTGGAGTTTCTTTCACAAACACAGATGCAGCAGACTCTACTCCACCCCCAAATCCATTTTCCCCTTCTCCCTGGCACATGGCCACCCAGCCAGGAACTACATTTCACTGCCTCCCTTGCAGCTGGGCATGGTCATGCAACTTTGAGCAACTCCTCCTCACTTGTTTGAAAGGGTGCTTCTTATCCTGGGATTGCTTCCTCACCACCCATGGGCTGGGTTCTGTCCATAACTCACCACATGAATGGGCATAATATACTAGGAGAACATCAAGATGGGAACATCAAGATGGGAGGTGCTTGAGTCCCTGAGTGACATCTTGGAGCAGAACAGTCTCACCAGCATGGCAATTACCTGAGAGAGTCGCTTACCTGATGTCACAGTGTCTGGGGGCATCTTTGTTAAGTAGTATAGCCCCATACCCGAGGCCAAAGACCTTAAAATTCTCTTTGCCTTCCATCTCTCTGCATGGGCTCTCTCGTCCAGCGAGGAGGTCCACAGAACAGGGTAGAGGAGAGTGTGGCTGCAGAGTCATGAATTAAGACCTATGGAGACCAAGCTGGCAGCAGATCTGGTTTTATTGCAGAGTTACCACCTATATAAACTCCTGCAGTAGCTAAGCAGATTATAGGCAGCCACCAATACAATTTTTTGCCAACTGTCCTTGTGGCAACCAATCAAGGAGCAGGCCACGGAGCAAGCGCTGTGACTGCAACACAATCTTACGCCCGGGGCTGTGCCTACGCGGTAAGCGGTTTGCTGCTCACATGCTTAGCAGGAGGGGAGTGATTTGCCACTCAGGCGCCCTTAGCATATGCCATGAATGTAGTACTCCATGCACTTGTTCCCACATCTCTCCACTCCACTCCTGCCCTTCTCCTAGTACACTTATCCTCCCTTTGTCTTTCCTGCAGGCTCTCCCCTGTCCTGTTCCTCTCTGAACTACCAGACCTCCAAACTGGTCTTTATTTCAAGTCTCTCATTGTCCCACCCTGTCGTGTTATTCCCCTGCTCAAAGACCTCTGATGGCTCCCTATTGCTTAACAAAGAACAGGACACCATCTGTCCTGCCTCTACACCTTTGTTCTTGCTGGTTTCTCCTCCTGAACCCCCAAACTCCCCATTTTATACACATCAAATGCCAACTCATCCTCCAAGCCCATGCCAAGTGCTGCTTCCTCCCTGCCGACAAGGACTGTCCACATCTTGTAATTGGAATGAGTCTTGGGCCTCTATGGGTTCTATTTGCCACCACAGTCTGCCTTAACTGGAAAGTTATTTGAGGACAGAGACCATGACTTCATCATCTCCCCACTGCCTCCATGCCTAAGATAGTGCTGTGTATGCAGCAGGTGCCCAATACATGCTGGCAAGTGCACACTCACTTTCCAGGGTAGAAGGCTTATAATTCCACCTGAGCACCTGTCTTGCCACAGGTGAACAAGTTGTCTTCCTTCTTGACTTGGTGGCTTCCTAAGGGAGGCTACTCTTCACACAACTTCCCTGAGGTCTGGATGGCAGCAACTGTAACCACGCTATTGACTTTGAGTGCAGAATCTGTAAGTGGAAGTTCACCAGTTTTATGGGCAAGGTCTTTGGAACGAAACAGACCTGGCTTTGCATTTCAGCTCTATTAATTATAGGCTGTGTAACTTCAGTCATGTCACTTAAACTTCCTGAGCCTCAGTTTCTCTTTTAAAACATAAGATTAATATAATGCTTATTTTCTAGAGATCTTGTGGGGATTAAAAAATAATGTATAAAAGCATTTTGTATAGTACTTGGCACAAGGAAAGTGCTTACTAAATAGTAATAATAATCATAGCCCCAGTTCTTTTCTGTGGCCTGAGACTGGTGAGAGGACACAGGGAAAGCTCCACTCTGGGCCTGGTCCCCTGGGATCCTTACTGTTGGATGGGGGTTTCCCTGTGGACAAAGGTCAGAGAATGTGCATGGTCACTACTGATTGACCTCACTAAGCATTTTTCTGGGTACTCTCCGGAAGGTGAGGATAGGGGAGTAGGACTTGTTTCTGGAGGAGTGGATGGGAGGGGTGGCTACCTGCTAAACTTTACCTGGCTGCCTGGCATCAATAAATAGCTAAGGGCCCAAGGTCAGGAGCACAGAACTGGGTAGGCTGCAGGGGCTTCTGGGAAGACAAGGACTGTCCACAATCAGGTAGGCTGCCAGAATCATCCCACAGTGGTCAGTTTGCTCTAATGTGAGGAGTCCATGGGGAGAAGGGGTCCAGGCTTCCAGATGACCAAGCTTGGGTCACAGGAGATGGCAGGTACTGAGGGCAGACAGAAGATGACTCCACACAGTGGCTCAAATGAGGACGTTATACTGTCCTTCAATATCCCATCAAACCTGGGGGCAGCAGCAGACAACAACCAGGTCTTCCTCACTGGCAAGGAGGAGGATCCTGCCAATTCAGGGCCTGTATAGGAGCTGCAAATTGCTGCTATCCTGATTAGAAGAGGTGAGCCAGGAAAAGTTGAGCAAATCCCTCTTTGGGAGAAGGGGGAACCTTCATTTTGTAGCCTTTGCCAATTGCCATAGTGTAAATACTCCTGGGTTGGTCTCAAGCTACCTCCATAATGACGAGCTTGGAAGAGGTGTGCACAGTGGCTCCTGTGAGCTGATTCCAGCACACTGCTGGATGGTGGATGACACCTGTGTTTGGAGAGAAAGGCAGATGTGTGTGGCCTCAGTGTACAGAGAAGTAGAAGCTGGAAATAATTGGCTATGGAGTCTAATATCCTCTAGGAAAAAAACCAGCACTGCCAGTTATTGACCTTGAACAAGTCATTTCACCTCTTCTATGCCTCATCTATAAAGCTGGGCCAGTGACAGTGCACACTTCATGGGGTCCAGTGATGGTGGCGTGAGTTATTCATTACAGTTGATCACTTCAAGTCTCTGATGCTCAGAATATCTGGAAAGGAAAGCCTGGCATTCCTCAGGGCGTTTCCCTAGAGCATGTTCATATTTACATCACAGGTTTCCTCTCAGGATTGAAGGTCTGAAAGGAGAAGGCCCATGAATGATCTGAAATAATTCATCCTATATTGTGTCTGTGTCCTCATTGTTAGGAAGTGGGGAGGTCCTAACTTTTAAGGTGGAAGTCTCTTAAAAAAAAGCCTGCAGTTTCTGCACCCTTCCCTCAACCTTTCCCCTGCCCCAAGGCCTATGAGCTACTGATGTGGTGGGCATAGAATCCCCACCTTGGGAACTGCCCCCAAAGGACTCTGGAGGACAGGGGATGTTTGTAAAGTGTGTGAAAGAAAATGGCAGAGACCCAGGGAGGCAGAAGCCAACTGAGGGCTCAGGAGATGTCTCTCCCTTACTGAAACCCCAGGCTAGCAGATTCTTCGAGCAACAGGGCAACCAAAAAGTCCATATTCATCAGTGCCCTCTCAAGGGATGGTGGCTTTCTCCTCAGCCCTTGCAGTTGCCAGGAGTCTCCTCTGTTCTTCTCCACCGGTCCCCCTGCGCCTCTCTCTACAGGTGGGATAGAACTCGCTCAATTGTTGCTGTGATCGATGGTATCGTTAGTCTTCTCCTGAGTTGGGTTTGGTTTCTTTTAGGTTTCTGTAGCTATACTACAGTTATTTAAGGTGAGCTCAGTCCAAAGTTGACTGAACATGGGTCTGCCTCTGTTTCGACTTGGAGGCTGTGTTCAATTTTTTAGTGATAACAGGGAAGGGCTGGCAGGTGGGTTCACCATGCTACTCCCTTTTCACACAGCCTTTTTTAAAAAAGAAGATCCCTCCTCCCTGGCTTGGTGTTGTGTGTGGGCCAAAATGAACAGGTCTCTACAAAGTTTCTTATGAGAGTAAAAACTACTTTTAATAAATCCCACTCTGCAGCATTGCATTATAAAACAACAGGCTCCTAAAGTTACAGTTGAGCTGCACCAGCCCTGAATGAAAACTCCTGAGGGCCTGCCAGTCACCCTGCCTGCTTTATCAGGAAACTACGGTTTAGAGGTAGAAGTGGTCGTGCAGTGGCCCTGTGGGAGGCCAACACCTGTCCTCACTTGGTTCTGGGTGACCTCACCCAGAATCCCTGTGTCAGTTTGGGATTGCAGGGGAGTTGGCCAGTGTTCTTTCCAGCTCCCCCTTCTCACCCCCTTAGAAACAGCACTGTCCCTATTAGTGTGCTTGGGCCACCATACAAAATAGCACAGACTGGGCAGCTTAAACAACAAATTTCTCCCATGGTTCTGGGGGTTGGAAATCCAAGATCAAGGAACTGGCTGATTTGGATTCTTCCTCTTCTTAGGAGGCCACATATCCTCTCAGATTAGAGTTCCACCCTCATGGACTCGTTGAACCTTATTTACCCCCCTAAAGCCCCCATCTCCAAATAGTGTCAGACTGGGGAATGGAACTTCAAATGAGTTTTTGCAGGGAGGTGGGGACACAATTCTGTCCATAGCAGCCTTGAATTTATTTGAGATAGCAGTGTGTCCAACTAAACATTATATTTCCCAGCTTCTCTTATAACAAGATGTGGCCATGTGACAAAATTCTATCCAATGAGGGGCGAATGGAAGATTCTGTGTGGATTCTGGAAAGACCCATAGAATGGGAAGGGGTCCATTCACCCCCTTTTCCTCCTCCTCCCTATTGTCTGGCATTGGGTGATAGTAGCTGAGCTTGAGCAGCCATCTTGACTCAGATGAGGTGAGCATGAAGCTTCTGGGTTGAGTTGGCAGAGCCAAAGACAGAAGGACCCTGGGTATCTGGTGCCAAAGGGCTACCCAACCTGGACTGCCCACCTCCAGACTAGGAGAACATTTATTTTCCTTAAGCCACTGTTTAGGGGTCTTTGTTATCGTCAGCAGATGCAACATGTAACTAGTGCATTGAAGCTCAACATTCCAAGTTTCTCTAAGGCCCCTACTACTATTCTTCTTTTCCTCCCTTCTGTGGAAGCATAATCTCCCCCAAGAGGACCACATTCATTTGCATCTGTCCTCCTTTTGGTTTTTTTTTTATTTTATTCCCACTGTTTTCTCCTCCCTCCCTCCCTCTAACAGTTATTGAACATCTACTGTGTTCCAGGCGCCATGCTAACTGTCAGGACTAGACATAGGTGCGGGAAATGGTCCCTTTACCCCGGTAACTCATCCAGACTTTCTGGGCAATATAAAGTGAGTATGGTGGTGGAAGGGACAGAAACTATGGGAGCAAAGGGAAGAGCATTAAATCCAAGGAAAAGTCCCTGGGGGGCGTCCAGAGGGAGCTGACACTTGGCCCAAGATCTAAATTAGGAACTGTGAGTTGAAAAAGAAAATGAAAGGCAAAATCTCAGGCACAGGGTCCAGCATAGTGTTATACTGACATATTACTTCTCTGTGACCCTCTAATTCCTCACTTGTGAAATGGGGATAGTAATAGTGATATGAGTAAATGAGTGCACAGAATAGTAAGTGTGCAACACATGCTGCTTACTGTTTTAGTGGTGTTGGTGATGTGTGGTTTGCCCATGTAGTCACAGGCCTGTGTCAGTTTGGGGTTGAAGACAAGCTCAACAGAAGATATAAGTGACTTGTCCCTGGCCACATAACTATGAAGAAGCACCACTCAAAACCAAGTGTCCTTATCCCTGGCCCAGTGGTCTTTACACCTCTACTTCTGCCTTTGCTTTAAGTGCTGAGGGAGTGCAAAGTGAGGGAAAGAGTAGTGTGTGGAGGAGAAAGATCCGGTGGGCTTCCTGGAAGAGGTGAGTATTGAGGGATTTTTGCTGTGCAGGGAGAGGAGAGATATTATATTCCAGGGAAGGAGTGTATGATGGGCATGATTGAGCAGGGTGTTGAGGGGTGGGTTGCAGGGCTAGCTGGCTGGCAGAGGGCTTAAACTGTGAGGTGAGGCACAAGGTAGAACAGGCAAAGATGGATCAGATAAGAAGATGAACCATGATTACAGGCACCCTAATGGGCCACAGGGAGTCACAGAAAATTCTTGAGCAAGGGGGTTGTTCATAATAAAATGAGACATTGGGGAGAAAAGAAAGAAAATACCTATATTGAAAAGATAGTATGGGATAGGCAGTAGGTTGTGTATTTCAATTTGTTATTATTATTATTTTCAGTGCCAAGGACAACTGGATGCTAGGCAATTGCTCTACCACTGAGATACACAGCCAGCCTCAAATTTATTATTTCACTGGAGCCTCACAACAACCCCAGTTGGTTGGTATCAGTGTTTCCCATTTTATTGAAGAGAAAACTGAGGATTGAACTCAGGGGCACTCAGCCACTGAGCCACATTCCCAGCCCTTTTAAATATTTTACTTAGAGACAGGGCCTCACTAAGTTTCTGAAGCTGGCTTTGAACTCAGGATCCTCCTGCCTGAGCCTCCCTAGCCACTGGGATTACAGGCGTGCACCACCAATGTGCGGCTTCATATGCTTTTAAGCTGTTCTCACTCTTAGAATGTCCCTTGCAGTTTGAGTGTCCCCACCAGGCACTGCACTGTGAAATCTTTTCACAGGGCAGATGCCCCTAGGGCACACTCTGGTGTCACACTGGGCAGAGAGGGCTCAGTCCCCCTGGGCCTTTTATACACCCCTGGCACTGGACAGCTGTAAGTGCTTGGTCTCTGTAGAAACGAGCTCCAATTCCAGTTTTGCCAGAGACTTTGATCAAAATCCTCAACCACACCTAGCCTCAACTTAGGTGGGGCAGTGGGTGTAAGCCTTAGGCTGGTAAACCAGACCAGGCTGGAAGTGACAAACACCTGAAGTGAAAGGATAAAATGCCTGTTTTCATTTCAAAATAATGGGAATGGTGGCAAATTGGAGGGGTAGAGAGGAAATAAGATTACCCATGAGTTGATAATGGTTGAGGTTGGGTGATGGACTTAATGGGGGTCCATTACACTATTCCTTCTACCTCTGTGTGTTTGAAAATCTTCATAACAAAAAATAATAACAGAATACTTAAGAAAAACAACAACCACCACCAACTATGTCCACCACTCGCTTCCCTAGTGGAACCAGATCTCTGATTCCCAGGCAATGTTCTACTTTCACATCTCCTCAGGTCCACAGTCTAGGTGAGAATCCAGCTTCTATACTCTACCACACTAGCTATGGGATCTTACACTGGTGTGTTTCCCCTGTCAAGTCTCAGTTTCCTCTTCTGAAAAATGGGATGAAGGCAAATGACTTTATGGAATTATTGTGAAGTTTGTTATTTTATTTATTGATGTGTCTACTTTTGTGCAGTAGTGAAGTTTAAATGGGGTAACACAGGATAATACGGGCTGGAAGTAGTCCATAACAGGGGTGAGCAGGCCATCAGGGCTTGGCAGTCATTCCAAGCATCATGAGACTGCTAGCCTCAGGGGTGAGCAACCCTAAGCCAATGTGTGTAGCAGAGGCCAGTGCAGAGCCTAGCAGGGGACAGGTCCACCTCCTGGGTGACTTTTATGAGTTTTCCAAAGCACAGGTTCATCACCTAGAAAGGGCATTTCATTTGCCTTTCCTCACAGATCAAACACAATGCCTGCTTCCTTTCCCCTCCCATTTGCTTGAGACCCTAAGTGTATGCCACACAGACCCAGGTGTGCCTCTGTCTGAGCAGGTAGACCACTGCTGTGAATGTGGGTGAATTCGTAACACACTGGCAGCCAGGAGTGAACAGTGTGTTAAAGGCATCTCTATTTGTGTTGGTAGTGCTTACCTGGGGGTGGGGGGCCCAGCCTTGGGACAGATTTCAGCAGCTGATCTTTCCCTATCTTTGAGGCACACTTTCCTCATCCATATTTATTCTGAGTCATCCAGCACCAGAACACCCTGGTCACTTGGTGTCACCACCAGAGAGACAAGCAGGGATAGGGCTGAATGGAGAAAAAGGCCTGAGCTTGACATTGGCTTCCAGGACTTAGCCTCAGTTTCTCTGTCAGTGTGGAGTGCCAGTAAAGGAATGTGCCATCTGCTATGAAATAATCCGTGAATGAAGGACCGAATAGATGCACAGGTGTGTGGAGACCTTTTCAGTATGGCAGACAATGTAACCTGTGGGAGCCTTGAGGGTGGTGGTGGGCGCTCCACTAGGTGAGGAGGAACCCATTCGCCTGGGCCAACCCTTTAGGGATAGGGGCAGAGCAAGAGAAAGCAATGGCAGAGCTGGAGGAGGTGAAGAGGGACAGGGCAGATGGTTCGCAGTAGTCAAGAAGGAGCGAGGAGCGACAGGGATAGGACACCACCCTGAAAGCCACGCGAAGGTGGAGGCAGCGCGGGGTCCTGGGATGACTACCTAGTAGCAGGCGGGGGTTCCACGTCTCCTTCCCGCTCCTCCTGGCTCCGCAGCGCCGCCTGGCGGACGCGCGGCTCTCCGCTCGGGCTCCAGTCGCTGTTTTGCCACGCAGGGGCTCCTGTGGCTTTCAGGAGAAAGGAGCAGAGGTCCGCCGGAGGGGGCGACTAGAGGGGAGGACGGTGGGGAAGGGCGTTGATTCCCCCGAGGAGGAGGCTCGAACCTCTCCTGGGACACGCAGTACATACTGGCACTCTCCCTTCACTAACTGGAGACAGGGGTGACTTGGCTACGTCCAACACGTCGGGGAATCCTTTTTGTCCCCAGTCCCCGGTCCTGCAACACTGGGATTTTGCTGCCGTTGCATAACTTCTCCGGGAAGAAGGTCTCATAAAAAAAATTTAAGGGTTTTGGTTTTTGTTAATAAGATACCAGGAGGGGGCACAAAGGCACGAACGTCCCATTCGTCTCCCTGCCGGTCCCAGGCCTGGATCTCAAGGCGGTGGAATTTCTAGGTACTTCCCTGCCCGAGCAGGTCCTGGCGAGCCAGGAGTCTGCGGCCCAGAGATCCCGCCAAAGGCAAAGGACAAAGCTTGCGGGTCACGGTGGCCAGGGTCGCCTGGCTAGTGCTGGTGAGAGGATGAGCAGGGCTCTCAGGTCCCTAGCTGCAGGCGATGGAGTGTGGAGACTCTGGTCGCACCGTTCGGTGAACATCCCCCTCGCCCCCCTGGTGGCGATAATGGTGGTGATGTGTGTGTGTGTGTGTTGGGGGGGGGGGGTGCGGGGCTATCTGTCGGAGAGCTGGGGACGACGACCCGGCCAGTCGGCCAGGACTCTCGAGAGCCAGGCCCAGCCTAGCCTCTCTAGGCTGGACCACAGTGGGAGCCGGGCAGCAGTGTCCCCGGACGCTAAGGGCCAGGATCCTTCTCAGGCGCCACTTCTCGTTTCTGGGTCTCCAGGCGTCCCTCCGTCAGTTTCTCAGAGGCGCCCGAGACTATCCCCAGAGAAGGGGCGGCGAGGCCTGAGTTTCCACCACCTGGGCTTGGGCAGCGGCCTGGGAGCTCCCGGCGGAGTCCCAGAGGTCGCCTGGGGCTGCTCTGCGTGCGACCCGGGAAAAGGCCCAGCAGCCGCGAGGCAGGCGATGGGAGGAGGGTGGAAAATCTCAAAGTCACTAACCCCCGCGCAAACGGCTGCCGGGCCCGGCGGCTGTCGCACCCGGGCTCGAGGTTGAAGGCGCACTCTCCGCAGCCCCCAGAGGCACCGGCGAGAGCTGGGCACCGCGGGAATCCTGAGACCCGAGAAAACTCAAGAACTAGAGGTGCTCGCTCAGCGCCGCAACTTTGGTCCAGGATCCCAAGAAAGGGCTCCTCGGGCCCAGCGCTCCCAAACCGCCAGAAGACCAGAGCTTGAGCCCAGGCCTGGGGTGTAGGGAGCGGGCACGGAGCGTCGGAACCCCTCCCCCGCCCAGAAGCTATTGGGTCATTACGCGGTTCCATCTGCCATTCCTGCAGCTCTGTCCCGGGGTCCAAGTTGGGGAGAAGGGAGCGGCCGCACAGCGGGGATCCGCGCGGGGACCCAGGCTCCCGCCGCGCTTTAGCCTAGAGGAACTCGCCGTCCAGAACCGCACTCGGCGCCCACTCGGTCGCCCCGAGAGGCGGAGCAGAGACACTCAGGCCCTCACAGGGCCGAATTTAAAGGGACTTCCGGGTCCCTTGCCCCAGCGCGCTCTCCTGCGGCGCGGACCGGGATGGAGTGAGGGCTGTGGAGCAATGCAGACAGGGAAAAGAAGCGGCGGCGCCGGCCAGCAGCGGGCCGGTACTCCCGCGGCAGGAAGGAGCCCGGGGGTGGGCATCGGGATCAGGCAGTGGTGTCTGGTTGACCCTAGGCCGCCAGAAGAAAAGCAGAGCCAACTCACGTTACTCCCGAGGGACAAGAGGGTTCCGCGCGCTCTTTCTAGGCCCAGGCAACTGGTTCCCCAAGAGCCCCTCGGTCTCCCAGTTTATCCGGGCTGCAGGCCCGGGGCAGGGGATGCTTAGAAAGTGAAGCGAGGGACAGCCGGTGGCCGCAGGTCCTCGAAGCCCTGGCCCGGACGGCGTGTCCCAGCCTGCTCCGCTCTCTGCAAAAAAAAAAAAAAAAAAAACCAAACCCAAATGCCCAAAAATCTCAAGAGGAGAACTTAACAAAAACAAAAAGGCCTCCCCCCCCTCCACCCTTTCACTTTTAACAAGCCAGCTGCTCAGAGAAGATTTAAATAAAAACGAAATGAGCAATAGCGAAGGTCACCAAACTTCCCCCTTTAAGAACATTTTCCTGAAGGCCAACCCCGCGGCTGGCTGGCCCTTCCGAAGCCTGTGCCTCTTTCAGAAAATCACAACAAAGCAATAGGAAATTCTGCCCGGATCCTGGGAAGAGTAGCGGTGAGGCCCCGGGAACCCACAGCAGCCGAAACTGCCCGGCTCTGCTCTTCAACCAAAAAATAAAAAATGATAAGAAGAAGTAAAACCTTTTAATACATCAAATATACGGAATTTAATCTTTAAAGCGATACATTGTCTATTATTTTAGTACATGACGTAAACCTTGTCCCCTTCTCAGCGGGTGGACTTAAAAATTAAAAATAGTTAAGTGTTCCTTTTAAAGAACAAAATAAGGCAAATGAGGTTTTGGAATAGAATTGTTTTTCCTTTTTTTTTTTTTTTGTTTTCTTCCAGAATACATACAAAAAAATACCCATTCTCTTTTGATGGTATACACCTTAAAAATAATTGCAATTTGAAATTAGAACTGACAAATTGTTACTTGTTTCGTCTTTTTCATTTTTGTAACAAACATGCATGTAAATTTGTGTTTCAGTCAGACATTAAATAAGAACGTACGATACAATCATAGCAATTTTAAAGTAACATTAAAGAGAAGACCTCTAGTTCTGTGGCGGTTTTGTTTTTATTTATAATCTACAAGGGATGGGAGGGTTTGTTTTCCACATTTTTACCCTCAAGTTAAAAAAAAAAGTTTCCCTCCTCCTTTTTACCTACGGAGCTCAAACTAAATAATGCACTTTTGAACCACGGGTCCGCTTGGAGCTAACATAAATAAATACCAGTGTCCACCGATGAAGTCCTCAGATGAACACCTTCTCAATTATTTTTTCCTTCCTTTTTTTATAAAAAGTCAAATGATATTTTTTTCAACTTTTATAAAGTTTGGGTGGGGGAGGTGAGAAGTAGGGGAAAGGGGAGTTTCCCACCGGGTCTCGTTCGCTGTTGATGGGTAGATAGGTACATACGGTATATATATATTTTTCCTTCGGTAGCGTGGGTCTTCCCCACTCGCGGGTGTCAACAGCCTCCGCCGGGATCCCGCCCCTCCCTGGGCTCCTCCCCTCCCCCAGTTCCTTTCGCTTGGTAACCCTCCCGGCAGCCCTCACTGATACCCCAGGGCGGAGGCGGTAGTCAGTCTCTGTCCGTAGAGGGCGTAGGGAGAGTAGTAGGGTCCGGTGGCGGCGGGCACCGGCACCGGGGCGCCGGGTGTGGGGAGCGGGCTCTTGGAATAGGGGTGGTAGCGGCTGCTGAGTCCCAGCGCGTGATGGGGGCTGCGCAGCGCCAGCGTCCCTGGGCTGCCTGGGGCGCCGGACGTGGGGATGTGCATGTGGCAAGCCATGGCTGCCGCCGCGGCGCTGGCCAGAGAGGACGAACTGGGGTAGCCCGACAGCAGTTTGTCTGTCCCAGGGAAGGCCGTATGGGTCCGCAAGTGGCTCAGCAGCTCTTCGGACGTAGCAAAGCGCTTGTCGCACGGCCCGTTGGCCGACACCCAGTTGCAGATGTGGGGGAGAGGGTCGTTAGGGAGCATGAAGCCATAAGGGTAGAGGGGATGGCCAGCCAGGGAAGGCGGTGTGGCGCCCGCAGCGGCAGCGGCCGTTAGCGAGGAATGCACGCCGTGCAGTGGGTGCGTGGGGTACACCAGTGGGTATCCGGATTTGAGCGCTGCGGCCGCAGCGGCGGGATCATGAGCGCAAGAGGCGCTGGCGGCTGCTGCCCCTGCCAGGTGACTGGCGCAGTGGTAACTGAGGCAGTACGGGTCCCGGCACAAACTGGCTGTCATCACAGACGGTGGCGACGCCCCGGCCAAAGGGCTCGAGCCGGCCGGTTTACTGCAGCCCAGAGAGCCGGCCGCTGCTGCAGCCAGCTGTGCCCCCACCAGGCTGCCGGGCTTGGTGGGATCCAGTGCCACGCCGTGTGGCAGGAACTGGGGAGGGTAGCCGGCGTAGGCCCCGGCCAGGCTGCCTGGGTAGGTCATGCCCGCGGGAGGCAAAGGGAACACTGTCTGGCCTGGCTTGTAGGGAGACACTGGAGCCACCAGCCCAGAGCCCAGCACCGAGGAGGAGGTGGGTGCGCTGGGGCCCGAGCCAGAGCTGGAGCCCGAGGAGCCGCCGCAGTCAGAGCCTAGGGGCTTGCCTCCGGGACCCCCATCCGGGTGTTGGTTGACGTCCACATTAATTCCGCCGCTGCAGCTAATCCGGCCGTGCGCCAGCCCGGTGGGTCCCCCTTCCGCCGAGGCGCCCCCGGCACCCTTGCTGCTGCCGCCACCGCCCGCGTCAGCGTCTTTCTTGTCGTCCTTGCCCTCCGGGCCGCCCCCGGCCGAGGGCAGCATGCCGCCGGGCGAACAGGCCGAGGCGCTGGAGCTGGGGCTGCCTGTCCTGGGCGTGAATGGCTGGCAGGTGGCGCTCGGTACCCGGAATCCAGACTTCTCCGCCGAAACACCCCCGCCGCCGCCCCCGCCGCCGCCTCCGCCTCCGCCGCCGCCTCCTGGCTCCTTCTTATCCGAGCCAGGTTTGGAATACGGCTTGAAACTCGATTTGTCCTCCACGCCGATGTCGCTCAGCTTCAGGGGGCCCGACTTGGTGTCCTTGTCGCCCCCGGCGCCGCCGCCTGCACCACCCGCGCCGCCCCCATTGGAGGCAACCGAAGAGAGTTTGGAAGAGGGCGAGGGGTCCGGCTTCCCGATCTGTGAACATGTTTGCGCCAACAGTGCCAGCGGGCTCTTCTTGGCATCCAGCTGCGGGGTCAGACGGGGGAGGTGGAAGAGGGGTCATAGAAAAAAAGGGGGAAACCCTTTAGATATCCTGGTTTATAATGCCCCTCCGAAACAGCCCGCTAAGAGCATTTCAGACCGGAGACACTCCCTCCACAGACACTGCAAAGATTCTCGCCCTTGGGAAAGGCGGAAGAACCCACTCCAAAACCTCTGTCAAGATCTTTCCCGCAGTCTCTTAGTGCTAACTGATTTGGGGGGGGGGGCACCTTACAAAATGTTTTGGTTTTCGGCTCCTAGACCCAGAACTGTAACCACTCCCCACACACATCTCTTAATTCTTCAAAGGGCTTGGGCAGTCGGCGCCTCAGAGACTGCTTACATACACTAGTTTATGGGCAGCGAGAGGACCAGACTTTCGAACGGTATTCAGGTCCCCGCCCGACTTCGGGACCGAGTAGGAAGGTGTGTGGGTTGGGATAGAGGTTTTAACTAAAAGGAGAGAAACAAGTTTGGGCCTCCTTGCTCCCTGGCATTCACACCCCGTTCCGCCTCTTTCCTCCTTTGCGCCCTAGTTTTGAGGTGCTGAAGCGCTGTCCTCTCCCTCATCCCAGAGCTGAATCACTCCGACACCCCACCCCCACTCTCAGATCCCCAGAGAAAAAAATCCTGTAGGGAGCAGCGAAGGTAGTGGTCCTAGGTCAACCCTGGGAGAGAGTCCTTACCTCGATGGGGCTGACGGGAGTGGAAGGCAGGGGCTGCAGGTACTCGGGGTGCAAAATGTGGCCAGTCCGTGCCGTCAGCATCTTCAGCACCTTGATGGGCAGGCGGTTGGCCTGGCGCAGGGGGTCAGAGGGGGGCACGGCGTGCACAAAAGGCTTGGTGCTGCCGGCCGGGGACGAGCCTGGGCCGGGGCCGGAGCTATTTCCAGAAAGAGCGCTGGTCCAGGCAGGGTCCGCACTGCCGCCTCCGCCGCCGCCGCTGTGCTTACTGCTTCTTAGGGCAGAAAGCGAGGGCGCTGTGCTCATGACCCACCCGCAAGCATGGGAGCAGCGGGGGGAGGGCTCCCGGAGGCGCGGGGCGGGCTCGGGGCTGCACGCTCGCCCGGGGAGCAGGAGCAGCAGCAGCAGCAGGAGGAGGAGGAGCTGGCGCGGCGGCCTCAGGAGCCCAGTACGCCTTCTTGGCGCCTGGAGCCAGGGGCGAATAATCCTGGGTGGCCCGCAGTGGAACGGTGGCCCGGCCGGAGCAGCCGGCGGGACTGCGGGAGCGCGGAGCGGTTAGCGGCGTCCGCCTCGGGCTGCGCCCTTGCGCTGCGCTCTCGCGGCCCCGAGCCGGCGCTGCGCTCTACGATGTGAGCTGCTGCTTGTCCAGCCGGGGCTCTGGCGAGGAAACTCACTTCAAAAGCAGCTGCACCGAGGGGGAGATTAAAGCCTTTGCCGCCTTCCAATCAAATGGGAGCCCGAGGTGATTGGAGGGTCAAGGGGATGTGACGCGTCCCGCGCCGCCGCCGCCACCGCCGCCGCCGCCGCCAGGACTCTCAGAGCTGGTTTTAATGGGCAGCTCCTTCTTTGCCACCCCCCAGCGAGTCCCCTCCCTCGATTTCGCTCGGAGGACAAGATGGACATTTATTCTACGTTTGCCATCTGCCGCCTCCCTCTTTTTTTTTTTTTTTTTTAATCCTGGTCGTTCTTTTCCCAGCTCAAAAAATAAACTGAAACCTTTTGGAGTGTGTGTGTGGGGATGCGTGTGCTGGCAAACCGCGGGGGCGTCCAGAAGAAGCTCCGGCGAGAGTGTGGATCAGCCGGACCGTCAACTCCAGGGGCGTGCAGAGGGCCGGAACACAAATGTTCTTTTTAGTAATTGATATCCCGCGCGGCGCGGCCACCAGGGTAAGGAAAGGTGGAGAGCGGGTTCTGGAGGAAGTCCGCCCGCCCGCTTTGATTTCCTGAGATTCCGCAGCAGAGAAACCAGAAGCTAGAGGGGCAGCGGAGGCGGTGGTGGCTCATCCCGGCGACGTGCGTTGGGCTCTCCGCCCTTCTTGGCCACGTGACACCTGAGGACGCTCAGATTGGGGCAGGAGCGGGGGTCACATGTTTCCTCTGTTTCAGTCCCCCCCCCCCCCCACATTCTTACTCTCCCCAGCCACCCTCTCTTTTCCTCTTCCCCCCACCCCCGTTCTTTGGGCATCTCCACCCCTCCATCAATTGTCAATGTGCCTCGACCGCAATCAATCAGTTATTTGTCAGCTCTTGTCAATCCGCCCGTGATTTATGTCAGCTTTTGTTGCTGATTACAAGGCGGGTGCGACTTGAAGGGAAAAAGAGAGAGGGAGAGAGAGACAGAGGAAGGAAGAGACCGTAGGAACCGGAGGAGGGGAAAAGAGGAGCGGCCTCCTGGGATGCGCGGGGGAGGTGGGAGTAAGAAAAAGAATGCAAAGGGGGGCGGCAGGCGCTCAGTGTCAGGAAAATGCATTGTGAGAGTAAAGTGCGCAGGTGCGCCTAGGGCGCTGAGGGGCGCACAGGCCCGGGATGTGCGCCTTCCTCTATGTGTTGGAGAGACACGTATAGCCTCCACCTTTGGGGTCTTCCGCCCGTTGGGGTCGCGGAGTTAGGGGCCGCTCTGGGTGTCCGGACCTGTAGCGGCGACGTCTAACACGGGAGATTTCCCGCTTCCCCGGATACCCTCGGGGGTGTGTAGCATGCTGTCAGGCTGCGATCCTGGTTCTATGGTGCCCTACCCTAAACTTGGAGACTTCTTTCCAAGAGCTACCCCACCAACGTAACCTTGAGTCCTGGAGGTCAACAGTGGGGCAACACATTCTCAATTCTTTGCCCATCTTGATCGCGGCTAGGATTAAAGGCTGCAGAAAAGAGACCATAACGTGGGTGTTTGGGGAAACAGGTTTCAAGATTCACCCTTTCCCAGTCCCTAAACCCTCCCCCATTATCCGTCCCGCGCCATCCCCGCAGCCTTGGGAGCTGGGGTTACGGTCGGGCCGCTTGCCCGAATTTAATGGAACGCTGAGCCGGGACTGTCTTGCGCTTGGAGAGCAGAGGGAAGGAGCGAGAGAGGGAGGGGGTGGCTGCCTGTGGGAACACGGGTTCTTCCAGGGAAGCGGAGCGGGTCTGCGGCGTTCCCCTCGATTTGCACTGTCAGTCGGGCTGTTTGGAAAGAAGAGGGGAGGCGCTGTGCGTGCCGCTGTGTACCTGGATCTGGGTGCACTGTGTATATGTAAGCCTGCACCGCTGAGTTCTCAGGGCTTTGGGAGCGTGTGGAGCGAGTTCGAGGGTCACCTCCAGAAACTCGCGGAAACTAGAAGGGGGTGAAAGGAAGACACACCCCTTCCTCGGAAGGACTTGGAAGACTTTGAATCTCCCCTCCCCCACTTTTCTGCCTGACTCTTCTTTTGTTGTCAAGTCCTTTTGATAAATGGTCGGGCTGGGAGCGCTGGGAGCCTGGAGCCCGTCTGTGCCCGCACAAGGGGCGGGGGCCGGGGCTGGAGACCCGGTTTAGACCTGCGCAGCACCCGGAGCTGAACTGGGTACGCGTGGGGGTCAGATCTGGGACCTGCCCTCGGCGTGCTTGCCCTTTCCTCTCTCACCACCCTACCCCCTTTCCTCCTGTCTCTGTCTCCCACTCCGCACGGGTACCGAGAACTTTCTGGGGTGAGTTTTAGAATTTCCTCTCAGGGTTTATTTTTCTGCGTTTTAATTTTATCCCTTGATCCTTTAGATTGGTCAACTTTATGAGATGGTAACTTGACTAAAGCTAGATTGGAGAGGACAGAAGAGAATGCGGTCTTGTGCATTTGGGACTGGGTTTGTGTGCATGTAAGAACACACCTGCACTCAAGGGGTTTTGTAGTGTCTCTGTTCGAAAACTGAGGAAGGTAAGTCGGTGAGACCGTGGGGGAGATCACATGTGAGGTTGTGAAGGTTGTTTGATCATTGGAGTGCGAGTCCCAGGTGCTGGTTTCTAAGGACCAAAGATTCTAAGCTGGCTCTGCGTGTCTGTAAAGCCTCTCTTATTCTGCGGGTGTGTCTGCCCGCGATACTGCACGGCAGTCTAGGTATCAGCTGGGGCCAACTGCAGTGCTCCCAATGTCGCGAGCTCGGCCTCGGGCTGCTTGTCGCCCAGGCCTCCCAAACAGGCCTGGACACCGAATGGGGCAGCGGCCATAGCTAGGAATGACCGCACGCGGGGGGGGGGGTCCTTCCCCACCCTCCTATCCATCTCCAGGCGCATTTTTTCTCCTCTTCTCGGATTCCAGCAGCTTTCTTATTACACAGTGAAACTCAGGGGGAGCCACCCCAACACTCAAAGCCGGGGAAGCCTTGAGTGGCTCCTACGCCTATACGCTATAGGCGTATACGGCTATAGCTTCAGACCCTCATAGGTATGCGCTGTGCTTTGTGGGCGCGGGTCCTGGGCCTTGAGCGTTTATTCTGCTCAAAACTCAGCTCCCAAGGTCCGAGCGCACGGGGGCGCCTGGGGTCCTGCGCGCCCGGGTCTTTTGGTAGGCGTCATCGTCGGACAGAGCCTGCGCACCTACGCCGGAGGCCAAATCCCCAAAGGCCCAGAAGGCCGGAGCTTGGGGGTGGTTATTAATTACTCCGCGCTGAGCCTAAAGCCTTCAACCACTAGCAGCGGTTGGCGTGGATGTCCTGTAGGTTTTATTTGCACACAATGGAAATGATTTGTTTTTCTCAAAAAAAAAAAAAATGGGCATGGCAGATATTTAAGGACGGGGTGGGAGGAGGAAAAGGAAGGGGAGAGAGCTGAGGAAAAAAGTTTGAAAATGCCTTGAACTGTTCACTGTCGAGATGGCTAATCAGTATTGAGGCCGGAGGGCAGGCGGGCCGCCTTTCACCGCCGCTTCCCTTTCATCTCGGGCTCGGCGGAGGCGCTCAATTAAAAGCCTATCAGTTTGTAAGTAAATCAACGCCTATCAGAGTTGTCACATCAAACAAAACGATTATTATTGCAGCCCGCCTCCCCTATTAATCTCCCTCGAAGATAATCCGCCTGACAGGTCAGGCCCGGCGAGCTGCAAAGCCTGGCCCAGAGCGCCCAAACAGTCCCGGACTGGCGTGCGCCCCCAGGGGCCTCCCCACCCTCGTCCTCTTCCGCCTTGCAGTCCTTGGGGAGGGACAAGAGAAAGAGCACACCGAGGCCGCAGGATCCAGGCCAGCCCCACCCCACGGGGAGAGGGGCTCAAATTCACCTGACCGGTGGAGGGGGTCCCGTGCGACCCTGACAGCTTCTCGGGGCGGGAAGGCGCCAGACTTGCCGGAGCGGCGACCGGTCTTAGTCCTGGGGCCTTCGCCTTGGCCTGCCATCTTCTAAGCTCGCCTCTACTTGCTCTCCGTTTCTCCCCCCAGCCCTTCTTCTTTTTGTTTTCACTGCAGCTTCTTTCTTGATCCTTTCTTTTCTCTTCATTTCCTCTTCCTTTTCCCCTTTTCTACTTGCCAGGAATATTTTCCTATTATCTCTCTCCTCTCTTAGCGTCCCGTAGAAACCACTTAATGTACAGTCACACTTTCTGGAGTAGGGCATTCTCAGGGCCCGGGTTATTTCTTCCGCGGCAGGGTTGCCTCAAGAGTGTGTGCTATTTCCCAGATTTCATGACAAAGTCCTCCCTTATTTCTTACCAAACAGGGACTCTTAGAAGCTGTGTGCTTGTTTAGAGGCTGAGTGCATTCGAAGGGGGTCGGAGGGGAGGAAGGAGAGAGCGAACGCGACCACAGGGCAAATTGGATGGGTGGATGGTTGCAAGTGCCCTGTTCTGGAATTAGTATTTGGTCTTGAAATTTCACAGTTGCAACTTACTATTTGTGTTGTCTGGGCTTCGCTAATAGATGGCGGAGCCCTAGGGGGCCCGGGAACGGCACTGAATATGTGAGGGGTGCCTAGTATTTCATAAGTAAATTCATACAGGTAACAGCTTCTATGGCTTCAAATTGGCGTCCTAGGGCTGGGTGGGGTCTGGCTTTAATCGTGGCCTTCTCGGTGGCTTTTGGCTTCCAGCTTTGGGACGTCTTGGCTTCAAGTGCGACTCACTCTTTTCTGTACTTTTGCTCCAAATGCCAATCGTCCAAGCCAGAGCCTGATGGAGCCAGGATGGAGGACTGGCTGAAGTGTCTGAGGAAGAAAGGTTGCCCACACGACCCCAGACCCTGCAACCTTAAATGCCAGGTCCAGTACTCCTCGAAAGCCTTTCTTTCTGGGCCTGCATTTGGGAGAACAGAAACCCCAAGGCTCTATCTACAATGCTGAGCGTCCAGGCCGAGCCTCTCCCAGCAGTCACGCCGGGTTCGAGGTCGCCTTTATCCAATAGAGCCCATCTCAGCCTGCTTGGTGCCCTGGGCTGCAAGAGGGTGGCCCCCACACAGGGTTCCCAAAAGTCCCTCTATGTCTTGACTCTTCACAGCTGACTTTGTAGAACTGTTTATTTTATTTCCATACCCAGAAATATTCTGTTGATGCAGTGGCTCAGTTATCTGTCCGCCTGCTTTTCTTAAAAAAAAAAAAAAAATATATATATATATATATATATATATATATATATATATATATATATATTTCACATCTGCCACACTGCAGATATTTAAAAAGCTGTAGATAACGGCATCCCTCCACTGTGGCTATGGGAAATATTTACTGGGCGGTTATTTGGACGTAAGTTCTATTTCGGACCCAAATGACACCCAAGCAGTTGTAAAAAGACACTGACTCTAGATTTTTCCAACTTAATATATGTGCATACACTGAGAATTTAAGACTATTTTGTATCCTTCTGTAGATCTAAGTATTCAGATGTGTTTTGTTACATGCCCTTGAAGCCAGAAGCTACCAGTGGTGTCTGTACTGGACATGGAGCTGTTTGTACAATTTTTTTTCTCTCTCTCTGCACTTACACATGAATCTCGATCTAATAAATTCAACCTTGTCATTTTTAGAATCGACGGGATTTCTCTGGCTGTCGTTTGTGCTGCGTTTATCCGAATAAATCCGACTCGCAGACATCCAGCAGGAAACGGCTTCCCGCTGGCGTGAACGCATATGCTTTGGCCCAGCCGGGACTCGAGGTGACTCCTTGTATCTGGGCTGCTATGGGTCTACTCTCCGAAGTAGGCTGGACAAACGGCCCCCACAGGTCGAGCGGCCTCTTGCTGACCAACTGTGCCTGACAGACCCCACTTCTGCCCAGGCTTCAGAAACCTGTCCTGCCGTGGCAAAAACTGAAAGCAAACCCCTGCAGAAGTAGTTCGAACTTCCCTCGAGGCAAGTTTGCAACAGATTCAGTGGCAGTTTTGAGAGGACAGTGGGCCAGTGCGAGTGAGTGTGGGATGGGGCGGGGACGAGGAGGCCACCTGGTGTCTGAGCTTGGCTGGAGGCAAAACGTCAAGGAAGTCCCATCCTTCACACTACTCTTCGGCTCCTGGTGGTAAAGAATTTTCTAGCTGCGGAGGGCGAACAGCTTGATTTTGAGATCGCACTGGGAGGTTAAGGGGACCGCATTGTAAAAGTTGCAGAAATCTTTGCTCCGAAGCGTCAATCCCGCGGGGCTCAAGAAACTTTAGAACAGCTTTCCTTCCTTGGGGCAAATCAGCCTGGACAGCCCCTTGCCCAGCTCTCTGCCCTCACCTGGAATCAGCGGTTAAATAACCTTCCAACGCGGAAGCCGCAAAAGTTCTCAGCTCCGCCCAACGGTCACGGACAAGGCCCGGACGCACAGGGTGCCGGGACGCACCGGGTATCCGCAAGGCCACTTCTGGGAAGGCTCGGCCCCGGCGGGCAGAGAGGCTTGCGCGGAGGTGGGAGGATGAATGTGGTTCCCACTCCCACTTGTCTCCTCAGACCCTCATGGTGATCCCCCAACTCCGGGCAGTGGGCGCTTCCCCCTGGGTGTTGCATTTTCGGGGCGCTAGAGCGCAAAGTGCGCTCGCGGATTGGCGCGGGGGCGGCCTCTTGTCTCTCCGCGGGGCCTGTCGCCGGGCCGGCCGCGGCGGGTGAGTGATGAGGGCAGAGAAGGGCGCCCATAAATCGCGGGTGTCAGGGCGAAAAACTCTCTTTATTGTCTGCGTGATGGATGGGCCCGGGGACGAGACACCAAATACTTCGTATCGCCTTTAAATGGGAACACATTTTCCGCGGCCATAATTCATGTTTTTTAAATAGAAAGTTTGAAATGTTGCCTATATTTCACCGGCCCTGACATATTTATGAATCGCTCCCTGCATGCAAATATCATTATTTAAAGCGCTAAGGAGAGCGCGGGGGAGGGGAGGAGGCGCGGCCCCCAGGGTGTGGGGGTGGTGAACCGGGGAAATGTTGGTGGAGGGGGCCATCTCCCTAAAGGGCAGACGAAGAGGTGCGGGGTGGGGGGGAGCCGTGTCTGGAACCCCAGAGCGCCCCGGGGCTTCCCTCCTGCTGCCAGACCACGCACAGCCGCCGGGGCAAGTTCGCGAGGCTTGGGGCGGAGGACAAGCCCTTGTCTCTTGCCCGGAGGCCAGGAGATATTTTGTGTCCTCCTCCGAGGCCCTGGTCCAACCTGAAGCCACCTTTTCCAAGAATGACGTTAAAAAAAAACATAAAAAGAATTTAGCAAACTCAAATAATAATAACCCAACATGTTTCGTGTTCTTTGCCATTGCATCGATTTTATTGATTTTCATTCTGCAAACCTGGGACTGTGAACACCCCGGGCGGGGCAGCCGTCAGAACCCAGTCATCGCGGGGGGTGGATGGGAGTACAATCCTCGGTAACTCGGTGTCTACTCACACCTAACTAGCTCACCATCTCCCAGGCACAACGGAGACTGCGCAAGACCCGGGACACACATGGCTCGGCCCCAAGCTCTAGGGCTCAGTCCCGCCCCTTATTTCTCCCCAAAGCACTTCAGCGTTCCCAGGGTTCACATCCGCCCTCCCCAATCCCAGACGGTCAGTATGATCGCCTCGGGCGGGGGGGGGAAGCCGGCCACGTGCTGTCGATCTCTCCCTAGTGGGTCCGGCCTGGGAGGCGTCCACACCTGCGCCCTTACTTGCCGAGACTTTACCTGTGCGGTCCCCAGCGCCGTCTGTGGCCGCGCAGATAACAGAGAAACGGTAGAGAGGGCAGGATAGTGGAAGGGACCGAGAGCACCGCCCGAGACAGCCAATACACAGACCCAGGACCCTCTCCCTGGATCGGGTGCTGGGGCCCTGGCCCGACTAGCTCCGGGAGCGGAATTGCGCTGGGGAGAACAGGCAAGGGGGTGGGGCGAGGGGGAACCGGTCTCCAGGGAGGGGCGGGCCCAGAAGCACTTCCGCTGGGGGTGGGGCTGCGAGCTGACGCGCAGACCCCGCCTCTCCGCCGCGCCAGCCAGCTCTCCACTCCCGGTGCTCCGCCCCTGCTGCCCAAACAAGGAGCTCTCTCAGGCCCTGGCTGGAGACCGGACCCGGGACTCGGGTTTTGAGGGAGTGCTACAGATAGCTCCTCTCCCCCCCCCCCCCCCCCGTCTGGGGTTCTTTTAAATCATAACAACAGAAGCACCCACACATTAGCAATCTAGGCTCAAACTCATACCTAAGATTTGTTCAAACTTGGATCATTTGGTGATCCTGAGACCTGAGGGCCCAAAGGGCCCGAGGGGTTCTCAAACTTTCAGATGTCCTCTCAGACCTGTGGGAATAAAGTCCATGTCTACAGGGTTCCACTTATCTTCCAGGAAGAATAAACCTAATACTTAGTGACTATCCATTTTTTTCCAGGTAATATCTGAGGACTTTGTTATGAATTAAGCCCTTAAAGCAACTCTTTTAGGTAGGTACCCTGAATGTCCTGTTTTCTAGATTAAAAAGTTGGGGCACGGGGAGAAGAAATTGACCTTGTGTTACTGGCTTCCTATCCATACCCCAGTCTCTCTTCTTCAAGTTCCCTGCAGCCCTCCTGTTACTCTTCATGAGTCTTCCCGGTCTTTTACTTCTCTGATGAGGGAAAGATTGACCTGTTAACCACAAGCACTTACAGCTGAGGCCAGATCTGTGAAGAAGAGGATCCAAGTAGAGGAGAAGAGACTAGGCAGTTATAAATGGGATGAGCACAATTCAGCTCCTGGCTAGCTCCTAGCCTACTGGGAAGACCAGACCATTGAGCCTCCCTTAGTTTCCCTACAATCCCAGCCAAAGCCAGAGCATGCTTGCTTGCTTTCTCCACCCCACACCCCCTTTTTTTTTGGTACCAGGGATTGAACCTAGGAATGCTTAACCACTGAGCTATACCCCCAGCCCTTTTTATTTTTTATTTTGAGACAGGGCCTGGCTAATTTGCTGAGGTTGGCTTTGAACTTGGGATCCTCCTGCCTCAGCCTCCAGAGCTGCTGGGATTACAGGCATGTGCCACCATGACCGGGTTCAGAGCATTCTTTCTTAAAGGGGGGAAAAAGTGAACCACAGAAGGCTGAGGCAGGAGGATCTCAAGTTCAAGTCCAGCCTCAGCAACTTACCTTATCTCAAACAGCAGCAACAACAACAAACTGCTCTTAGGATCAAGTTGAGCCTGCAACATCTTTTGGCTGGCGGATCTTTTCTTTCTGCCTTTGTCTGTCTTCTACTACCCCTATCCCTCAGCTCCTGCTATCCATGGCTTTCTTTTGGTTAACTCAAGTGTGCCTTTCTATTTCCCATCTCAGGGGCTTTGCTGATGTTTTCCATTTTATCAGGAATGATCTTTAGTCTTTTTCTTCACCTGGCTCACTCCTCCTCTTCCTTCAGGTCTTAGCTTAGGCACAACCTCTCTGCCCCCTCCCACCTCCTGTAATTCTTGGCCCAAACAGAATTTCCTGTTGAGAGTCTGCCCCTTTCACTTCTGGATGGTAAAGTCCAAGGAGCAGGACTGGGCTGGTCCTTCAAGGAATGAATGAAGAAAGTGTGTATTAAAAAAAAAAAAAATATATATATATATATATATATATATATATATATATATATATATATATTCATTCCTCAAAGGAATAAATTAAGAACACACACATGTGTATATATATCAACTATGCTGAATGAGTGAATGATTACATATAGGGGTGCACTGTACTTTGTGAGACCATTATTTATGGTCTCATATCCCAAGATGTTTTCAATTTAAAAGGGGGAGATAACAGATAATGGTTATTTTGAATCTTTATATTGTAAATGTCAAATAAATAGATGTTGGAGGAGGTAGAAGAGAACTATCTGTAGTTTTACGGTCACTTATTCAGGCTTTGAAAGTTCAAAGAAGTGCTGGTTGACACAATTTAATAGAAAATACATACCTCTCCCCATTACCAGTCCTCCTAACATTCAGGCATGTATCCTACCCCACCCGCTACCCTCTGCCAAGACTCTAGCCTGGGCCCCTGTTCCTCTGCCTGTCTTCACATGTTATTGCAATCACACTTCAGTTATTAGCTTCTAAATGAGATGCTGCTACAAGAACCTTCTAATTGTTCTGCCCATCTTCAGCCTCTCTCTCTTCTAACTCATCAGACATACTCCTTCCTGGTTAATTTTCCTGACCACATAATTCCCTTGTTTAAAAATCTTCAGAGGTTCTCTACTGTCTGTGTATAACACTTGACTCCAAAATCTGGTTCCAGCCCCTACTCTTCAAGTTGCATTCCAGAATTATAAAACAAACACATGTTCCCCACAATCAGGAAAATACTCAAAGATATTCGAAGAAAAGTGTTAATGATCTTCCACAACCCTCTCCATTTCTCACCCAGTCTCCTGAGGCATCCAATGTAAGCTTCCATTCCTTTTGCCATAGTCATCATTTTCCTATAAGCTACACACAGGTACTATGGGGCTATTATGTTATTGCTGGTTTGTACAAAAAAGGGTATTGTGAAAAAAGGGTACTATGGGTCTCTGCACCTTGCTCCTTCCTTAATTTTTTTTAATTTTATTTTTTTAGTTGTAGTTGGACACAATACCTTTATTCTATTCATTTATTTTTATGTGGTGCTGAGGATCAAACCCAGGGCCCCACGAATGCTAGGTGAGCGCTCTGTTGCTGAGCCACAATCCCAGCTCTCCTTCCTTCTTGATAACATAATGGGTTGTAGACATAGAGATAATTCATTCACTTGTTAACTACGTAGTATTCCACAGAATGTCTATACTACACTTATTCAACCATTCCCCTATTAATGGATATATAGGTTGTTAGTAGTTGGTTTTTCCTTATAAAATTCCTTGTGTCCATATCCTTGTAATCAGTGATTTTATTTCCATAGAATAGGTTCCCCTAAAGTGCAGCTGTCTACACACCTACCAAATAGAATTTCTTTGTTTTCCCCATATTCCTGTGTCTTTCTGCTCCTTATGTTTCCTCTTCCTGAAAAGCTCTTGTCCCCAATGCTTGTGTGTTCAACTTCCAATCCTGCAATGACCAAATCTGATATTAGAATTTGGATATACTGTCTAATGTCCACCTCCCTCCTTTTCCTCATCTTCACATTGTAATAATGTACCCAGTCCAGTATGTGATTTGTGATTGGCATAGACCAATCATGACAATCCTGTTTTCTTCTTCCCAACCATCCTGGCAGCTAGGGTTGACCTTGTAACCCACTTTAGGCAAACGAGGAACAAGAAGAAATAAAGGAGTGATAAAGCAGGTGGGAAGAATTGGTAAACACCCTTGTTTTCATGATCAAAGGGGATATTATTATGTTAGAAAAATTAATTTCCTATTTGTACATTTGCAGCCAAACATACTTTAACAAGTGTTATTTCCAATGGCATTACACCGTGAAAACACCATCACAGTGGTCCAGAAAGGTCTTAGAAACTTATTTGAAAGATTTTCATTCAAGTATTGTTTTAGAAAATAGCCTTAGGAGCAGGCAGACATTCTTTGGAGGATGGCTTTGGCATTTTAGAACAGCCAAAAGTTACTGGGAGTCTAGCCTGGTGATACCTTGAACCCTCAGTGCAACAGCAAACTTATATAATGTACATTTAAGGTTTAAATATATATATATATATATATATTTTATCACCTTTGGCTGCCTTGCATCTGAATCCCCTTCGCATTGGTTGGAAAGCAGGGCCTGCTTCCACCTACAGAAGCTACTCCTGGCCTGGCCGTTGAGGCTCTGCCAACATGATGCCCTTCTTGGCTCTCTAACTCTCTAGGGATGAGCAGAGAGTTGGGAGTAGTACAGAAACCTTCTCATTTGTAACAGAGATTCTGAGAGCCCAGCAGCAGCACTGAGCCTAAGGCAGTGGCATTGACTATCTCAGGGAGGCAGAGAGGAAATTACAGTCACCACCATGTCTGGTTTTGTGATAATGGCAGCCACGCAGGCAGCGACCTAACTAGACTATTCCAGTAGCATTATCAACTGTATCTCCATTTCCCAGCCACTGTCAGTTCTTGTCCATTTCCCAAGTGTGGAGCTCCAGCCTTCTCACTGATCCTGTGAACTTCTTGATATCCTTCTGCTAAGATGCCAGAGCTAGTTTCTGTCACTCACGAACAACCAACAATATCAACTGATTTTGCCATAACCTGGTTCACAGGGTGGTTTCTAAACACTTGATGGTGATTGCTGCTCAGTAGTGCCTGGGGGCTCCTATGATGGGTAAAGTGTGGGGCTCCAACTTCAGTCTGGCTGAAGGCCTCCAACACAAACAGATAATGATTTCAAGCAAAAAATTGTTAAGTTCAGCAAAGAGAATCAGTCATGCTAGAATTGAATGAGACAATCATATTAATGGTTTTATTGAATGTCCACTGGGTCCTGAACACTATTTCAGGTAGCCTCACAATGTTACCTTATTCAGCTCTTACCAAAGCCCAGTGGGAAAGGACTGATTATCCCCATCTGGTTCGAGAATGTACAGAGTTTCTCCCCTTGACTTCTAGCCCCTCTTCCCACAGGCTGGATGGCGCTCAATATGTCTGATTAAGGTTTCTAAGGCATCAAAGAACACTGTCAAGATCGACCACCTTAGGTGACAATCAACTCTGATTCTTCCCAGCAGAGCTTAAGAGCTTAAGTGCCTGGTACCTTGGAGTGCTCAGAAAATGTTTGTTGAAAGCAATCAATGGCATGGGAACACACCTAGGCTACAGTTCTTTGGGAAGGTGATGGGCTGATGCTTTTGAGGTCTTGAGCATCAGGGAAGGGAGGGGGCGGTTTTCTTTCACACTGCTCTGCACTTTTCCCAACCTCTGACCTTGGCCAAGATGCGTCATGTCTCTGGGATCAGAGTTGATTCTTTTGTTTTCTTTTCAATCTCTATCCTTACTTCCCTTCTTCTCCCACCTCCCACATTTTGGAAAGCATTCAGGGCACCAATGATGTCATTCTTACTTTTACTCCCCATTCTACCATGAAAATCAACAATACTCAGTAAATATCACTTATATGAATACATTTTCAAATATTTTTCTCAGGTCTCCCTTTTGCTTCTGAATATTCTGTCCTTCAGGGACTACTTGTACCACACAGTTCTTTGGTCAAATTCACCAAGTTTCACTTGAAGAGTCAAAAGACTTGCCTGCCAACTTGTTCAGAAGGAAAGGGGGGTCTTTTGGCCTTTCACTGGTGGGGAACCAACTTCTTCAACAGAGCCGAGGGGCTATGGAGGCAAGGGGTGGCAGCTGAAGCTCAAGGCCTGAGCTGGTTGAGATGGGGAGGGCAGGTCTGCAGGCTTGAGAAGGCAGGGTTTGGAGGGGTGTCTGCTGGGGGTTAACTGTCAAGACAAGAATCATCTTCCATCTCTGTCTCCCTTAATGATGATCAGTCCCCAGATGGTGTCAACTGATTCCCCTTTGGTTCTGGGGTTTGAACCATGGGTGCTTTACCACTGAACCATGTCCCCAGACCTTTTAAATTTTTTTTTTTGAGACAGGACATTACTAAATTGCTAAGGGTCTCACTGAGTTGCCTGGGCTGGGCCTCAAACTTTTTTTTAATATTTATTTTTTAGTTGTAGTTGGACATAATAGCTTTATTCTGTTTATTTATGTGGTGCTGAGGAGCAAACCCAGGGCCTCTCACATGCTAGGCGAGCGCTCTACCTCTGAGCCACAACCCCAGCCTGGCCTCCAACTTTTGATCCACCTCCCTCAGCTTCCTGAGTCACTGGAATTATAGGCATGTGACACTGTGCCTGGCCCCCTTTAAAGGAGGCTATATAAGCATTTACTGAATGAACAGAATGAATGAACAAGTTACTTCCTGTAGAAGCCCAGTGTGAAAGGAGTTAATAAACATGCTTAAATGAGGCTGGAAGTCATGGGAGCAAAATGTAGATTAGCCCCAAATGTCACAAAGATAAAAGTAAGGAAAGAAGGGGTTTCTAAAAGGATGGCATTGTTCCTAGGACACTCTGCCCCAGCCTCAGCTCTCAGCTCTTACCTTCCACCCAAAATCCTCTGAAGGTTTCTCTTCCCAGCCCCGCCTTCCCGACTGCTCTCATTGGACCCCACATTGCCCCAAACCCTCAGGGACAACTCATTTTATACCCCAAAGTTTGCATTGTCTTTGATGTTCTCATTGAATCTTCTTACCTCAAAGCTTGCTGTTTCCCAAGACCAGTCACCCAGCTAGCCTGGGATTTTTGCCTTAATACCAACCAACTGGCCTCAGCCTGCCTTTGATCAGGGGGCTCCCTCCTGTGCCATCCACCTCAGGACTCAGGACCCCCACCCCTGCCTCCATCAGAGCAGGACATGGGCCCTTCAGCCTGTGTGGGCTCTAGGGCCCAGCTGCTGGTTCTAAAGAACAGCACTCTTCTGTTTACTAGGTGTGTGACCTGGGGCAAAGTTCTTAACCTCTCTGAAGTTTCCATTTCCTCCTCTGCAAAATGAATATAATAATGGACTCTACCTCATATGGTCAATGGGGAAATGAAACAAGATAATACATGTGCCTGGTGCTAGGAAGTGCTCAAAGTGGTTGTTATTATTGTCCCTCTGTGTTCCTTCTTACCTTTGAACCCCAGGAGTGCTGTCTGTGCCATTTGTCTGGCACTTAATTATCTACTAATTGATGACATCTTTTATTAGCCATTTAAATTCTTATGTTTAACTTCGTGTTTGTGTGTGTGTTCAACTTTCCAATTAGATCTTAAACTCCTCCAGGCCTGAACCAGATGCTTTCTTTATATTCTCAGCACAGACTAGCAGCAGGCTAAGTAAAAAGAGGGCACTAATTAATGAACACTTATTAAAGTGAGTAATAAAACATCCAATGTCTGTATAGTTCTCTCACAACCAGGATCTCCCTTAATCTTCACAATAATCCTTTTTGAAAAAATTTGTTCTTTGTAGTTTTACATGACAATAGCGTGTATTTTGTCGTATCATACATATATGGAGTATAACTTCCCATTCTTGTGGTTGTACATGATGTGGAGTTTCACTGGTTGTGTATTCATATATGAACATAGGAATGTTATGGCCAGTTCATTCTCCTGTTCTCCCTGCCATCCAATCTGGTGAACCTCCACCCCTCTCATTGTGAGTCAGCATTTGCATATCAGAAAGAATATTCAGCCTTTGTTTTTTGGGGATTGACTTATTTCACTTAATATGATAGTCTCCAGTTCCACCCATTTACCAGCAAATACCATAATTTCATTCTTCTTTAAATCTGAGTTATATTCCGTTGTGTATATGTACCACATTTTCTTTATTCATTCATCTGTTGAAGGACACCTAAGTTGGTTCCATAGCATAGCTATTGTGAATTGAGCTGCTATGGACATTGATGTGGCTGTATCACTATATTGTTGATTTTAAGTCCTTTAGGTATATATTGAGGAGTGGGCGAACTGGGTCAAATGGTGGTTCCATTTTAAGTTTTTTGAGGAATCTCCATACTGCTTTTCAGAATGGTTGCAACAATTTGCAGCCCCACCAGAAATGTATGAGTGTGCCTTTTTATCCAAACCCTCTACAACATTTATTGTTACTTGTATTCTAGATAATTGCCATTCTGACTGGAGTGAGATGAAATCTCAGTGTAGTTTTAAAATTTTTCATGTATTTGTTGACTGTACCTATTTCTTCTTCTGTGAAGTGTCTATTCAGGTCCTTTGCCCATCTATTGATTGGGTTATTGGTTTTTCTGGTGTTCAGTTTTTTGAGTTCTTTATGTATCCTGGAGATTAATGCTCTATCTGAGGTGCAGGAGGCAAAGATTTTCTCCCATTCTGTAGGATCTCTCTTCAGTTCTTTGCTGTGAAGAAGCTTTTAAATTTGATTCCACCCCATATATAGATTCTTGATTTTATTTCTTGCTCTTTAGGAATCTTGTTGAGGAATTTGGTTCCTAAGCCAACACGATGGAGATTTGGGCCTGTTTTTCTTCTATTAGGTGCAGGGTCTCTGGTCTAATGCCTAGGTCCTTAATCCACTTTGAGCTGAGTTTTGTGCAGGATGAGAGAGAGGGGTCTAATTTCATTTTATTACATATGGATTTCCAGTTTTACCAGCACCATTTGTTGAAGAGGCTATTTTTTTTTCTCCAAAGTATGTTTGTGGTGCCTTTGTCAGCATGAGATAACTGTATTTATGCCTCATAATAATCCTTAAGGCATATACTGTAATACCCATTTCACAGATAAGGGAACTGAGGTTCCCAAAGAGGAAATCACTTGATTTAGTTCTAAAGATCACGGCTCTTAATAGCCTCAAAACAGCCTCCTTCAGCTTTCAGATGTTCTCATAATGCCTCCTTCTCCTGCTCCAGCGCCCAACATGAGCCTTGTCTGCTAGTTTAGCTTTCCTGCAGGCTCTCACATTCTTTCCATGTCCTCATAGGGAGTGATATTGGAGACAGATCATTACATTTAAAAAGCCAGTTATGAAAGATCAGAAACATGCCCGCACCCACAGTAAGTACCTGTCACTAAGAAATCAGGCTGTAGGGATGTCTGTGGGACCAGTGATCATCTCAGGACTCTCCTATTTCTCACCTGCAGTTTCCACTATGAACATTGCTTCCTTTTATAAGTGGAGAACCAAAAAAAAAAAAATACTAATTTCGTTGGCTTACTTGTTGAACAGATGATGTGATCTCCCGGTTGTGTATTGCTAAAAAATACTCCTGAGTTGAAGCTTCCTCTTTCCTCTCCCCACTCTCATCCAGGTGGGAAGGGAACCATCCCTGGCACTTATTAGTCACAGGTTTGAAATGCAGGGGTGGGCTGGAGAGAGAGAAGTGATTGGTGCGGGGTGGGAATTTGGGGATTCTTTTATCCCCTGCATCTCAAAGGCTGACAGGCTCTTGAGGGGGGTGGAAATGACTGGTAATTAGTGAACCTTCTCTGCCACACACACTAAAGACACACTTCACAGTCTCTGTGACCTCTGCGGCCCGGTGAGGCTTTGTTATGTAGATGCTCTTAATTGGGTGAGTCACTGCAAACAGCTTTGGAAAGAGCGGTGTGGGCTGTGCTTAGGGAGGCTTCCTACCAGAGGGTCTAACTCAGGAATTAGGGGGGTGCTGGTGGCCAGGGCCTTTGCAACTCCACCCACCCATAGGATTGAGAAGTGTTCCCTGTGGCTCAGAAACCCTCAGTTGGCTTTCAGGGCATCTGTAGGGTTAGGCTATGGCCTCCCCCTCCTCTTCCTCTTTCCCCTTCTCCTTTCTTGTTTATTGATCATCTATTCTGGACAAGGCTGGGAATATTTTGAGATACAAACCGATTCCCTATATTCAAGGAGGTGACCACCTTGTTGGTAAGTTGGAAACAGATATAAATGTACTTGACCCCACTACAGCAGGCATCAAGGCCAGGCACGGAAAGAAGCATTAATGTGGCATTTCAGATGCTGGAGCAGTCACTGAAAGCTGGGCCCCCGGGGAGAACTTGTCCACAGGGTGAACAGGACTTGGAGGGGTTCTGGACAGAGGGATTCCCAGGATGTGTAGACTTCATGAACTAAGGCATCATCAGGTCACTGACACATTGAATCATAGTCTACACCTTGAGCTTGGCTCAGATGTCAGAGGAGTGGAGTGAGGGGTGGGGAAGATTCGGTGTCCCACCTGCTTCTCCTCCCAGACGTGGGCACGATGCGTGAAGGCTTAAAATGCATCAAGCAGGATTCATCAACCCCCAGCCAGTATTTTAGCGAATGTCACCACCTAGGCCCCTCCATCCACTTCTCTCAGGTGATATTGAGTCAAAGATATTGGGCTGTTACACTTTTGCTTAGCCCCAAATCTTTATATCCCCATTGCTACTCTCTCCCTTCAGGTCTCCACCACAGGGGAATGGGGATAGAATGCATTTCAGGGCCTACTTTCCCCTTCTAAATATCCTCCCCAACCTGTCTGACCAATTACTTTGAAACACAAATGTGATCATTTTACCCCCATAGTCCTCCTGGCAAGGCCCACAGAGCTCTTCCAAGGTGGCTCCTTTGTACCTCCTGTGTTGTCCCTTTGTCCAGGTCACCAGTGATCTGATGTTGTTAAAGCTGATGTTGATTCTTAGTCTTCCCTTTATTTGGCTTTAAGCAGTACCAGATATAGTTGATCAATCCCTTTTTCTTTTAGTTCTTGACCTTTTATTCCAGAATTTTTTAAACTTGTGAAAAAAATTTAAATAGGACAATGAACTCCCAATACCCTTCTCCCAGATTCACTAGCTCTTAACATTTTGCCATGTTGCTGTCTCTCTCTGTGTCTCTTTTGCCCATTTTTTCCCTCTGAATTATTTTAAAGTCATGTGCATCTTGATGTCTACTCCTAATTTCTTCATCTTGTATCTCCCAAAGAAAAGGACATTTTTTCTTTTCTTTTCTTCTTTTTTTTTTTTTTTGTAGTACTGGAGATTGAACCCAGAGGTGCTCTATCACTGAGCTACCTCCTCAACCCTTTTAATTAATTTATTTATTTTGAGACAGGGTCTTGCTAAGTTGTGGAAGCTGGCTTTGAACTGTGATCTTCCTGCCTCAGCCTCCAGAGTTGCTGGGATTACAGGTGTGCACCACTGTGCCTGGCTGGAAAATGATATTTTCTTATGAAACTACAATACCATTAGCACAACTAAGCAGAGTAATGTGAATTCAATAACTTCATAATAATATCATCAAACAGTTCATGTTTAGATGTTCCCAGTTGCTCCTAAAATGTCCTCTGAGCTGTTTTCAGTTCCAGTATCCAATATAGGATTATGCATTGTGCTGTCTCTTTAGGTCGTTTTATCTAGAACAGTCCTTTTGCCCCCATGACATTGACATTTTGGATAGTCTGGCCTAGTTGTCTTGTAAAATTTTCCACCTTCTGGATTTGTCTATTTCCTCCCAAGTGGATTCAGGTTAAGCATATTTGGCAAGAATAACATGCAAGGGGTGTGTACTTCTCAAAGAATCACATCAGAAGACCAAAATGTCAGGTTGTATCACCTTGGAGATGCGGCATCTGAGCTCTTGGTTGGGAAGTGGGACCTTTAGACCTCTCCACTGTATAGGTGTGTTCCCCTTTTGCAATTTGTAGGTTATCTGTAGGGTGATACTTTGAGACCATGTGCATGTTGGGAACCCCATCTTTTTTGATAACTTTCTTTTCTTGGCTTCTGGGTCTTAACTTGTCTTTGGTTCTTCCTTAACTTCTCCAGCTACCCCTTCACATGTCATATGGTGATTCTTTTGACCTCTGCCAGAGTACACTAATGCTCAACCTTCAGATTTTTTTCTTTCTGTCTTAGGGTTTTATACGTCATCTAAGAAATCAGATTTCTAATTGTGGTCCAGATCTGCCTTGTGAACTCCACACACTTGCATCTATCTGTCTGCTTCACATCTGTACTTATAAGTCTCAAAGTCTTCTCAAAGTATCAAGTCCAAAAAAGACCCCTGGACCCTTCCATTCCCCAATTTTCTCATCCATTTTATATGACAACTCCATCAAAGATAATCTTGGGGTTACCTTTGACCTCCGTTTTTTCATACTTTTTTTGTCCAAGCCATCATAAAATTTTGTTGATATCATCTTTAAAATATATTCAGGTGGGCAGGGCATGATGATGCGTGATGCACACCTGTAATCCCAGCAACTTGGGAGGCTGAGGCAGGAGGATCAAAAGTTCAAAGCCAGCCTCAGCAACTTAGCAAGGCATTTAGCAATTCAGAAAGACCCTGTCTCTAAATAAAACATAAAAAAGGGCTGGGGATGTGACCCAGTGGCTAAGCACCCTTGGGTTCAATCCCTGGCACTGTGTGTGTGTGTGTGTGTATACACACACACACTAAATAAATAAATAAATAAATAAACACACACACACACACACACACACATACACACACATATTTTTTCCTTATTTCCATGATTTCCCTGATGACCTGCCTGTAGCCTATTCTTCCTGCTTTCCTCTCCATGGCCCATAGCATAGCAGCAGAGCAGTCAAAGCAATCTTTACAAATGGGAGTCAGATCATGCCTATCCTCTGCTTAAGGTTCTTTCTCTCACTGAAAGTTTCAACTGAAGTGTTAACTTCAGCCTATCTGTCCCTCCGTGAGCTGTGCCCCCATGTCCTTCCATGTGACTTCATTTACTATTGTTCTCCCCCTCACTCACTCCAGCTACTCAGATATTTCCCAAATTTTCCAGCAGACTCTTGCCTCAGTGCCTTTGCACTTACTCTTCCTGTTGTTGGGAATAATCTCCCCCTAGCTGTCCACTTGGCTCTCCTCCACTTCCTACAAAGTGTTGAGCTTCAATATCACTCTCTCAGTGGGGCCTTTCCTGATCACTCCATGTGTCCTGGCACTTTTTTTTCCCTTTCCTGTTGTACAGATCTCATTACCACCTGATGCTGCATTTGCTTATTATCCATCCCCCCGCCCCAACTGCAAAGGGTAAGAAGAAACTGTTCTTCTGCTCCATCCTTCGAGGTTAGAACAGTATCAGGCAAATAGTAGGCACTCAGAAAATAAATACATGTTTCAAATATTCAATTTCATATTAGATTTTATTTATTATTATTATTTTTTGAGATGGGATCTTGCTATGTTTCCCAGGCTTGCCTCCAAGTCCTTGGTTCAAGGGATCCTCAGCCTCTCAAGTTGCTGGGACTGCAGGTGCATTCTAGTGAGCCTGGCTAATAAATATTTTTTGAATGAATGAATTGAATGAATTGGATGATTGAATTTTTAGTACTTGAGTATAAGCTATAAACCCTTTCAGTTCTAAGGAACTACTGACCATCTACAATGTCTGCATTCTTTATTGGCCACTAGTACCCATTGCAATGAGATGGGAGATTGGGGTGTGCTTAGGAATAGGGTTCAGGGTTCAGACTGTAGCCACCAGGTGGAATGCTGGATCCAAGGCTGACATGTGTCCTGTGGGTCTGCGCATTTACACGTGTGTCCATGTGCTATTTTGTCTGTGAGTGTTTGGATGCAGTCATTGATAAGGGCTACCGATCCTTCCGTGTTTCTCTCTCCAAGTAAACCACAGTTGCTTCAAAGGACTCTAGAACTTCTGTGTGTTCATGCATGACTCTGTTTCCAGATGCTGTGTCTCGAAGCCATAGTCCATCTATTGCAGTCACATTGAGATACTCTTCTTTTTGTCTTGGGTGACACTTTGCTTGGGTGTCCTTGTACGCATTTGAGTTCCAGTTTATCACTCAGGCCAAGCAGAGTGACAACATGAGAACAGGCATAGCTCTTGTGTTTGCAGTCCCCTCTGTTTGGAAAACCCTTTACTCAGGTTTTCCCAGGGCTGAGTCCATCTCATGATTTGGATTTCAGCTCAAACATCCCTCCCTGAGAGCAACCTTCCCAGGACACACCACAGCTGTCTGAAATCAGGCAGTGTGTGCATCACAAGAGCACTGTGCAGAGGGGGTGGGTGGGGCCCAAGTCCCGCCCATGTTGTGCTCATCAAGGATTTGACAGGAGGGAGGCCAGCAGAGCCCTGGACACTGTAGCTAAGTCAGCATTCCCCACCTTCCCCACTCTTACTCCCTTGTTAGCTTTTGTCTTTTTAGCATGTATCAGTGCCTTCTGAAATGGTGTATTTCACATACTTGATTTCATATTATTTATCTACTGGTTACCTGTCTCCTCCCACCATAATGTACACCTTGCAGGAGAAGGACCATATCTACTCTATTCCTGTTTGTTCCTCCAGTGCCTGAAATAAAGCAGGTGCTCAATAAATAACCACTAGTGTTTTTTTGGGGGGGAGGGGGGATGTGCATATTTACTTGCATTTTTATTTGTGTCAGTCAACTTTCCATTACTGTAACAAGTCCCTAAGTTAACCGGCTTATAAAAAGTTTTATTTTGCTTCATAGTGATTTTATTTTATTTTTTGGTATTAAGGATTGAACCCAGGGCCTCACACATGCTAGGCAAACACTTTCCAACTCAACTACATCCCCAGCCCTGGTTCATAGTTACGGGGGTTTCAGTCCATGATCCGTTGGCCCTGTTGCCTTGGGGCCCAGGGTGAAATAGCACATCATGGTAGAAAAGCTTGGTGGAAGAAAACTCCCCCTTCAAGGCCAAGAAGCTAGAGAAGGAGAGAGAGAGAAAGGAAGGCCCCACTTTCCCCTCAAAGCTCTTCTCCAATGACCTGAGGACCTCCCACTAGCTCCCACCTCTCGCAGGTTCTACCACCTTCCAATAGTGCCAAACTGGTGACCAAGCCTTTAACATATGGGCCCTTGGCGACAATCTAGATCCAAACTATTGCATTATTATAGTAATCAAAACTCCTTAGATCAGCTAGTTTGCATCTGAGAAAAGCTTAGTTGCAAATGGATCAAACATGGGCACCATCTCGTTAGTGGCAAAATTAGGTATTGAATGGAGGGGAGGACTCCTGGACCAGGACTACTACAAGGCCGAGCAGCCCTGCATCCGGCCTTCAGCCTCCGGCCCTGGTGGTACCAGGTGCAACTGATGCTTGCTTTGTCTTTGGCTCATAGTTGCAAACAGCATCCTTTCAGAAAAGTAGGAAGAGACTTGGAATTAATGTTGGTAAATCATGGTAGAACTCTCATGTGCGCATTATTATTATTGCCCCCCATATATTCTAAAACAATCCCTGTAAATACTTATAAAAATAAATCTCAGTGACAAATTTTGTATTTTACTTTATTTCCAGGAACACATTGATTCATCATCATCTCTTCAGGGGTAGGACAAATTGGAACGCTGGGTAGTGAATACAATTTGCAAATAGGCAATATAAGTAGGGAGAAAATTAATATGTATTCCTCGGTGCTCTAAAAGGAGAGGAAGAACATTAATAGCCATTTCCTTGCAGATATAACTTTGAAAATGTTATTTCTGATCCATCAGCGTGGGGCTCCATATGAGGAAAATGGTTACAACGTGACAAGAAGTGATTAGACGTGAAATGGTATCTTTCAGGGGATCCTGTAGCCGCCTCATCCTGTTTTTAGTGGGACTTAGGAAGAGTCTTGCTTTCTTGCCTGGCCTGGGGTCAGCTGCTTGTTTGCTGGTGACACTGGGCAAGTCTCTTCTCCTCTCTGGACCTCAGTTTTCCCATTTGGTAGTAGGAGAAGATGATATAAAAGCAGCTGGTTTGGGATAATCACAAATCCGAATTATTACATAGGGGATACTTGGGCAAAAGACAAATGCTAGGGAACTACCTCCCTGAAATTATGTCAAGTTCCATGTATTTTAACTGAGGGTTTGACGGGGGTGGGGGAGTCCTTCCCCAACTTCCAAGTGGCAGAACTTCCCAAGTCAAGCTGGAATTCTGGAAAAATGCTCCCACTGGAAATATACTGTTTTAGTCAGGTTCTTCTTCTTCTTCTTTTTTTTGGGTGTGTGTGTGTGTGTGTGTGTGTGGCCAAAACACCTGACAAGAACAATTTAGAGGAGGAAAAGTTTATTTGGGGACTCAGGTTTTCACAAAACATCAAGATGAAAGGGTGTGACAGGGGAAAACAGCTCAGGACCTGGCACCAGAAAGGAGAGGGAGAGAGAGGGAGAGAGAACTGGTAGGCACAAAGTATACATACCCCAAAGGAACGCCCCCAGGCCACCTTCCCTGGCCACACTCTACCTGCCTACAGTTACCAACTGGTTTTATCCCTGTCAGGGAATTAATGCACTGATTAAGCTAAAAATTTCATGACCAATCATTTCACCTCAGAACTTAGTTGCATTGTCTCACACATGAGCTTTTGGGGGACACCTCATATCTACACCATAACATAGTTGGAAACATGCTTTTCTGGTCCATGTTCTCTTTCCTCTCTGAAGTCCAGGATGAACCCTTCTCTAAATCAGAGCTGACCTGCCTCCTATGGCCAGTCAAGGACCTGGAGTATTTGACAAGTTTAGGCAAATTGGGAAATATGATTTGTTTCTTGTTGCTGTTCTCATGATTTGTTAAAATAATGTTAAGAGATGAGCATATTGTCATTTCAGTGGTCAATTCTCCTTTTTCTCCCTTCCATGCCAATCTCATTCTTGATTTTTAATTGCAAAATTCTTAGATGCATGTTGCAAAAACCACAGAAGAAATGGAATGAAAAGCGGAAGCCTCTTTCCTGCTCCCAGCTTCCCTGAACCTACTTCCTTCTTGCTCTTTGCTATTTGCATTTTAATAGGGGAGCAACACAACCTTTTAAGACCTAAATAGAAGGGAAACTAGAAGCACTAAGAATTAATAATAGTAATAATTACAATAGTAAATAATAATAAACTAACATTCATGAAATGAATACTCATGCTTGATATTATGAAAGTATCCAATATACATTTTTCAAAATTCAATTTGTTCCAAGTGGGAGATACTGGAAGTGTTTTGAAGCACAGAGAATCCAGGATCCTCTCACTTATGCGCAAATACTTGGGAAAGGGCTTTGCAAACTTCTTCTTTTTCTTGCACCTCCCTCCTAGAGGCTCAAAGGAGGTTGTGACAGCAACAAAGAACACTTCATAGACACACATCCAGCCTCTTTATAAAATTGAAATCGAAATGTGCTGAGTCTGAAACAGGGGCTGGGGCATGATTAATTACAGTAACCATCCTAACCTGAACAGGCGCTGGGCCTAAAAGAAGCGAGGCTGTGCTGAAGAAAGACTCAGCTAAGGACAGGTAGGAATGCTAAGAAAACTTTGTCAGCTGGTCCTGTCCTCCCAGCTGCTAATGCACAGAGTTGGAAGATTTCAGGAGTCAGTTTCTGCTTTGCTGATTCTGGCTGACCCTGGCATCAACTCCCTTGATTGGAAATAAACAGGATCTTCCTTTTTGTCCTCAGGAATGTGATGGAGGAAGGACTCTAAGGGAAAGGGCCTCTTCTGCCAGAGAAAAATAACACCAACAACAATGACAGTAGGAATAGAATCCTGCCCTCTTCATCAAGGGCGATAAGGAAGTGTCCCCTTGTGTTGTCTAACCATCTCGCTCTCCAGGTGCCCTGCTACAGCTCCAGAAACCACAGGCCCTGGAGGTCCAGCCCAGGTCTGGTTGGAACTTCCTGTATGGTGGGTCTCAGGAGAGCACTTACACAATTTGAGAGGCACACCTCTTTTGGGGGTTCAGAAAATAGGATCACAATTGCAGCATTTCTTGTTGACGCAGGATTGCGGATGTCTGAGGGCAAATTTGACCATCTCTCCCTAAGGCCATATGTTAGTCGTAAATGTCCCTAGTGTCTAGCACAGGGCCTGGTCCTTGGAAGCTGGGGCAGACAGGCTGTGGAGTAAAATGAGGCAGGATAGGGGAAACTTGCGGCTCATAATCAGTCATAGAATGGGGTGAGGGGACCCGGGAGAAACCGGGGTGACTACATGAGGTTTCTATGTGTCTCAGTGCTCCTGGGGTAGGGGCTGAAATAACCTAACCTGTTCACCCAGAAGCCCCAGTGGATCTCAGTCCACTCTTGTAAATCCCTGAATTCCAAAGGAATCATTTGTTCCCCTCCAGGGTCAGCGGTACTGCAGCGTTCCTCTACTGTCTCCCAAGAACTTGACCTTTATTATTTCTATTTAATTGAAGAAAATGATGAGGAAGTAGAATGATGGCCCCCTCTTCTCTTCCAGTCTTCCTTGGTCCAGGGACACAGATTCTTTTTCTCCTCCTCATTTCTGCTCTCCCTCCACCCCCTTCTTCTTCCTCCTTTTCTTCGTTCTGTTCTGAAGAGTAACCTCCAGAAGTTGAGGGGAGTGAGCAGAGGTGAATCTAGATCCTATCTGTTGGAATCTTCCCTCAACTACATCCAGGAAACTATTGCTATAGTCTGAATGCCCCCCCCCCATTGATAATGTTAAAACCCTAACCCTGAAGGCAGTGATATTAGGAAATGGTATCTTTGGGAGGAGTTAGGTCATGAAAGTGGAGTCTCATGAATGGGATTGGTGTCCTTATGAAACAGACCCCAGAGAGCTAGCTCACTCTTCCATGGTGTGAGGACGCCAATGATGTGAGGACACTTCGACACTGCCAAGCTATGAATCGGAAAGTGGGCTCACCACACACATCTGCTGGCACCCTGATCTTGGACTTCCCAGCATCCAGAATTGTGAAAAAGAAAACTTCTGTTGCTTATGAGCAATCCAGTTTATGGTATTTTGTTATAGCAGCTGGAACAGTCAAAGACAAGTACTCCCCTCAAGAATTTTGAACAGTTCCCTATTGTTATCAGTTTACATTGCAAACACTAAAGGTCACCTCAGGCTGAGCTATCTTGAACTTTATTTTTGTGTGATTTCCCCATACAGTTAACTGACCTGAGGTGTCCACTGAGAAAGAAAGGGGCAAGCAGACAATGGGGAAAGTGGAAGAAGTGAGATACAAGGCTGCAGAGTTAAGGTTTAATGGGATTATAAGAGATCTGAGGAACACACTAGAATTTTTGGACCGAATGAATAGTTGCGTGGGAACTGTTGCAAGATTTTAGGTAGGGCTCGATTGGGCTTTCAGCATGGTCACCTGGGCTATGTGAGAGGGGAATAGCAGTGAGGGGTCAAGAAAAGGGGACAAGATCCCTGTCCACTTGGTGTCATTGCTACATAGCGTCTGCATAACAGTCTATGCTCAGAAGCATGGTACATGAAGGCAGGGGCAGGAGAGGGGGCCTCCAGCAACTCCTCCAGATGAGACAGGTAGGGCACTTCTTTGATTTCATCTTTGCATAGCTTTGGCCCTGCTTCCTTGCTTCCTGAGTCCTCGTCTATTGGTCACAGTCCTTCTAGGAAGACGGGTGAAAGGTGGCGGGGAGGGCAGAGTATCATAACTGTCAGGGCCCAGGGCCACTTCCTCCTTTTCATGTAGGAAAGGCAGAGGAACGTGGACAATGGACCAGCAGAGAAGGGAAGGGGCAGCTGGCCCTTGGGGCAGCAGGCCTTGGGAGGCTCCCTTTGATCCCCTTATCTCTGGAGGGTAAGCTCTCTTCCTTGGCCTGCAGGACCTTTAGTTGCAGCATTTCCTGGAACCCCCATAATAAACACAGCCAAGAGAGAAAGCAAGTCTGCATTCTCACAGCTCTACTTGGCTATGTCCACTCCTTCCAGCAGAGAGAGGGGCAGCCCATCAGCTCTTGCAGACCGAAGCTGCTCACCAGAATGCTGACACTGAGGCCCATGTAGCCCTGCATTAGGACCAGGGAGGTCTGAGAAAAAACTGACAACCACAGAATGCTTCACCATAATCATAACTGTTATCATAGCTGTGTGACCAGGAGCTTCTCAGAGCTATTTAGACAAAGGGAACAAAATAAAAGCCCTGTTATCATCCCCTCATTGGAGATGGGGAACCACGGTAATCAAAGGCTGGGTTGGGGTGCTTGCAACATGTGTGAGACCAGGTCTTCACATCTGGACTCAGTGCTCCCGTCTCAGCTGAATGATGCCTACACCCATCTGTTCTAAGGGAACAGGGTGGGAGATTTGAAAATGATACTCCAAAGTCTGGTGCTTTGGTGTACTGAGTATTTTGAACTGAAGGAGACCAGAAGGCCTTAGAAGCATCTCAAAAGCAAAATCTCTTTCTACTGCCCTCCTGTCTTCCACTCCATCTTCTCCCCCGAATTGAGGCATGGAAACTAGAATTATTCTTCCCCAAGGTAGGTTATAGAAACTAGAACTCCTTTCGCCAAAGCCAGCCATAAAACTTAGAAATATTACTTTAACCCACCTTTCTGGGTAGGAACTGACAATAATGAAATCCTCTGACCTGCCTTGTCTGATAGCAGATCCTAAGATCTTCATTCCCCAGGATTCCTACCCCATACCTGGGAGGATGGAACACAACACAGAGATCAAAAAGAATGTGGACAGGCCTTACTGGGTTTCTCCCTTCAGTCCATTACATCACATTTTGTCCAATCACATTTCCACACAGCTGTCCATTTTTTGTCTAGCCTAAGCATAAAGAATTTCCCTTGGATCTTCCATCTTCACTTCTGAAGTCTTCCATATTCTCTAAAACTTTGATTAAGCAAATTTGTTTTCTTTGTAAACTTGTCTTTTGCTAGGAATGTGGGGTATGACGCTGGTGATGTCCCCTACACCATTTGGCGCCGGGCTGGCTTTTAGCCCAATAAGGAGTGGGTGAAGATGAATAGGTATCCAGAATCACTCTGAGGGTGAAGGTGGATAGGCAAACATAGGTAGGGAGAAAATTCGGATCCTTCCAGAGACAGGCAGGCATGAACTTATGAGTTACCTGAGGCTGGATTTCATCCAAACAAGGGGCAGAAATAGCGACCTCTCACCTCCAGATGGGGAGGTGGGGTGGGAGAAGTGTGTGTGTTGAGGGGGTGAGTGATCTCGCTGCTGACAGTGCCTCTCTTGAGGGGGGTAAATAAGAGAAGTCTGATATTTGGAGACATCATTCAATTCTCTTTCCCTAAGGTTTATTATTGACAAGCCCTGGAGGCTGTGTGTGGGAGGGGCTGGGGCGGGGTCTGAGCCCAGCTAAGACTTTATAGGGAAATTCAACTCCCCCTCTTCTATCTCTCTACAAATGGAAACCCCATCCTATCAGGAGTCCTTTCAACCTACTGATTCCTCTACTCCCTACCAAAGCAGGCGAGAGAGGGATAAGAAGCCCCTCCTCCAGAGACAGTTGAGGGCAGTTATGCAACCTACATTGTGAAATTTAGGAAAGGCCCGACTCTGCGCTCCAGACTAACGGCTCAACTGGGGCGTCCCTGTTTGGGACCCCCACCCTCAAACTGGGTCCTGATTAATGAAATAAAGTTTTGGGCATGGAATTTTGGAGGACATCTCTTGGGGCGAAGGGACCCTGGGCGGGGGCGGATCAGGGAAGTCAAGGAGTCCTGTCTCGTTGGGGGCGCGGGGGTCGGCTTGCAGCGGGCCACCTGTCGCAGCGCGCCGGGGGCTGCGGAGGCTCACCTGCTAGGGGCCCGTCCGAGCGGAGGGCGGCGGCGCTCAGCTGAGCGGAGTTCCCCGCGCCCGGCCAGCGCCTGGGGCTTCCGCCGGGTCAGCTGACCGCCCAGTGCGGAACTGCGCTCCCGCCGCCGCCGGCCGGAGCCCCGTGCTGCGCGCGCTCCGGGTCTTGGCTGTCATGGCTGGGCTCGTGGTCAGTGGAACTCAAGTAAGTCCGCCGGAGCGAGCCCCGCCCCCGCCCGGGGCATGGGCGGTGTGGGGAGGGACCGCGGGGCCGGGGTACCCCAAGTCTTCACAGCGCCCCCGCCTGCGATGGCTGCGCGTGCAAGTGATGCGTGTCAAGTGCCCAAGCCTGCCCTAGTCTGCTGAGGACAGGCCGCTCTTTCGGCCCTGGCACGCTCCCTGGAAGTGCGGGAAGGGGCCCAGACCCTCCCACTTCCCCCTGTTCCTAGCGTCCCACTGAGCAGCCCCCAGGACCAAATTCTACTTTCCACACAGTGCTGCGGCTCACGGTACTTTTGGGGGCCCATTGAAAGTGTTTAACTTTCTTCTTTATAATCCGGATTTAAAGAGAACTTTTGGTCAAAAAAAAATGTTTTAACATATCATAGTGTATTCATCTTTATACCAATGCAGAAGTTAACTGATATATTTTAAATGGAGGAAAGAGGGGGCATGGAGTCAAAATATCTAGGGCCACCAAAGTCACAATGAAAATCATAATGTATCTGGGGGAGGGTCGCTGAGTAGGTTCTGTTATTAAGGTAGGCTCCTTATCCAAGTCTGGCGGAAGCTCAGGGTTCGCTACAGTTTTATTGGCACCCCTGATTTCTTAACAGGTGTTCCTGGGGGAAAGAACACTCCCAATTTCAACCCTGAATGATAGACACCTGGGCTCACGTGTTTTCAGCCCTGTAGTAAAGCCTCAGGTGTTTTTAATTCATTGCTGGAGGGAGGAACTCAGCCTGGCTGAGACCAGGTGTTTTGTATCTGGTGGTAAAGCCAGATCTCTGTCTTTAACCTCTTCTCTACTTTCTGATTAAGCCAGCCCTCCCCCTTCCCGCCTTTCTCCACACAACCTGAAGAAGCAGTTCTGAGTTTTTGAAGCACTCCCCTTGGGTTGCCTAAGGCAGCCAATGTCAGGCACATTTTGGATTTTGAGATTACTCTGGGCTAAAAGGAGCGATTTCTCTTTAGAGGTCTAAGGGGTTTTACAGCTCCAACAGGCTGGTTGTGCATTTCACCAAACTGGTTGCTACCTGTATTTTTTCTTCTTTATTTTTAGAATCCTGTCATTTCTTCAATTTCTGCACATTATTTATTCAGTGTCTACTATGCACCGTGCACCACCAGGTGTTGTTGGAAATTAGCCTCTCCATGGTCTCTTTGCACTGCCCCTACCCCTTGTTGTTGCCTGGGATTGCTGCCTCTGTCCTTAGTTAGGCTCATAGTCTGTTAGGGAGCTGGAGAAAGTCCAGAGTTCAGAAATGAGAGGTCTCTGTCCCCAAACCCTTGGTTTCTCTACATTTTGAAACCCAGAATCTCTGCTTGAAGCTCCTTCCAAGTTTATGGAGGACTTGTCAGTGGGGCTGTGAGCTTTCCCGTGCCTCTGTTTCCTTTTTCTACCCCCATTTGCCAAACTTGATGTTTCCTGCACCCCCTGTTTTTAGCCTACTCCAAACAGCTCAAGGGCATCCACTGAAGTGTGCTTGAGATATTTTGGGGTTTTGGAGACTGCTTTAAGAAAATGGAGCTGTCTGGGGAGGACTGGAAAATACCCCTGGGGTTTAGTACCCTATTTCTTAAACTGCCCAGGTCAGTGGATTTAGTATTTGGTAATAGTCTGCTCCTGCCAGTTTATAACTAGAGGTAGCAACTTTAATGTGTAGCATATTACTTTTCAAACTTTCGTAGATATTTCTTTAAAAAATTTTTTTGACACATATCTATTTGTGGTATTTCAATACATGTATACAATGTGTAATGACCAGAAGAAGGTAATTGGTATATTCATCACCTTAAAACAGATTATTTATTTATTTTAGAGTTTTCAGAATAGCTAGCTGTTTTGAAACACACAACCCCCCCTGTTTTCAGTTATAGTACCCTACTGTGCTACAGAACATTAGAAGTTATTTCTCTTACCCACAGCACCTCTGTACCTGTTAACCCCGCCCCTCCTCGCCTGTCCAGTCTCAATAAACCACTATTCTATTCTCAGGTAGATCCTTCTTAAAGGGTGAACAAAACAAAACAAAACAACAATGAAACCACAAAACTTCCCATGAGCCCATAGTATCTGTATCATGTATATTGCAGTGTTATGGAAATATACAAACATAAAGCCAGATGTAACTTTCTCAACATATAGAGACCCATAACTCCCAAATAAAATAAAGCAATGGTTTAAGTATAAAGAAAAGAAAGAAAAACTCAATAACAAACCATTTAATGTGATGGATGATGACGTGTGGTTGAAGTTAGATCATGGCTCTCAATGCCACTGTGGGCTGACTGTGGCTCAGCTGCTTTTATAGAGCTCCTGTCACTTTTATACAGGCCTGTCACCGCATGTACTTGAGGATGTCCTCTTCCTCCATCACATTTCTTTGTAAAATCTTTCTCTTAAACATGGGTCTGACTTCATTTGGCTTCTCTTGACTCGAAGTCATCATTTATATTCAGCATTAAGTCCTCTATTTTCACTAATGCATGACAATTAAAATTGTAGAATTGATGCAGTTTTGGACACAAATGTTAACTTGGTATTTGGGCACTGAAATCATGTGCTCAAGAGACATTGGAAATAACCAATCTCTCCCATAGGGACAGTGGTCTCATTCTGCTCTATTTACCTAGTGATTGCTAGGTGCCAATGAAAATGCTATGTGTCTTAAATAGGGAATTATATGTGATTTATGGGACTGTTTCTTCTTAAGTTGATTTTCATTTCATTTTGTTTTTTTTAAAAATTATTATTTTCCACATTTCATGAGGGAGGGTGTTTCTTGAGGACTGAATAGATGCTGGGCACATAGTTGGTATTTAATAAAGATGAGTTATTATGTTATCCTTACTACTTTTGGGGCAGTTAGGGTTAGGATGATTTACAAAAGAGGAAATAGACTTCACAAGGTTGTGACTCATGCAAGATAACACAGCTAATAAGTAGCAGCTCAGGGACTTATACATTTTATACCTAGGGATGTTTTTACTGTGACAGTGACTCTGGTAATTCAAATATAATATGGAAAATCCCCCACCCTTGCCTAGGGATAGGCATCATAAAATACCACCCCTCGCCCCCCACCTGACTACTCACAAACCTATCATGTCCGGAAAGGCCTTGGGAGTGACTGTCCTAAAGGCCAAGAGAAACTTGCAGTCTTTGCAGTTTGGTCTTCTGCAGCTTCCACAGAGGGGCTGAGTTTGTGCATGGGTGGGAATCCCGCCCAGACACTCTCAATTCCCTCTGATGTTCCTTTCTGCAGGGATCTTTAACTTGACGTATTTTCATTTGCCTGCAAATGATGTTAATGCCGGTTAATGATCTGTCCTCTTATTCCACACAAGGTAGAAGGGGTACAAATTATATAAAGTAGGAAAGTTAAAAGTTCAAAACTTTGTTCTAGTTCAGTCTGAGTCAAGGTAATTGACTAAATGCAATGACTTTTTGTCCTGAATATGCTCTTGCTTCTATGCCATTTAAGAGCTATTAATTTCTGCTTCGCGTGGTGGCACACGCCTATGGTCCCAGCAACTCAGGAGGCTGAGGCAGGAGGATCACAAGTTTAAGGTCAGCCTCAGCAACTTAGGCCCTAAGTGACTTAGTGAGACCCTGTCTCAAAATAAACTATAAAATTAAATAGGGCTGGGGATGAAGCTTCAGTGGTAAAGCAACCCTGGGTTCAATCCCTAGTACCTACAAACAAACAAAAGCAATATAAACAAAAAGACCTTGCTAATTTCTTCATCCCTGCTTGCTGAAAAAGAAAATTATTTTTGGTCTGGCTCTTCAGGCCTTGTATCTTACATTAGGTGGTCCTGTGCACTAGGAAGTTTCCCTATGTCCTGAGAGGTCTTCCACTCAGAAGCACATCTTAAACAAGTCTCTCTTCTAGCCATTGGTTGCAATGCTCGGCAATGACTGCTTGCTGCTTTTAAGTCTTTTTCCAGCTGATTTGAGCCCTTCAGCCTGGTTGGCTTAGCTGACATCTCTAAAAGCTGCCAGCTTATTACCAGGGCGGTCCAAGCATGGCTTATCAAGTTGGTTCTCATGCAAAATTTTAGAGACTTGGTTTACATCTTTATGGATTGGGAGCAAGTTGTGTTGTGTTTTGTTTTCCGAGAATGTTGTGCTGTTAAGACCATATACTAAAACAAGTTGTTAGATTTGTGATCCAAGTGCTTCTTGATGACAGCTGGCCTTGGTACTACTGTTTCTTCTGAAGGGGAAGGAAAAAGGGAGCAAACATCCCTGTCTTTTCCCAGGCTCTGGCATTCTCCTTGGGCCTTCCAGATGGTCCTGTCAGCCAGGAAGATTCATTTTGAAGCCAAACATCATGATAGAGGCATCATTGGTATTTGTTGATCAAGAACACTTACATCCACATTGGATTTGTAGGGATTCCCCAAGTTCGAAGTCCTTATTCATGGTGCAGAAACTGCTCTAGGCTTTGTCACTAAGAAGCTGTCTCAGGTTGATCAGGGTTTTGGAGTCTTAATTTTCTGGTTTAAATGACAAAAGTTTTGATAAGCTGGATCCCTACTGGATTTAGTCCTTGACTAATCTATAAGGAAAGAGTTCAGTGTCTCTATTCAAGTCTCAGCTTTCCTGACTCAGAGTTCTTGAGTGATGATGACATATACATGCTGTGGTACAGGCCAGGGTGAGTGGGATTGGTTTTTGGGTGAGCCCCATAGGTCTGGGGGTAAATGCAAATTTGTAATGCACAAGAATCTGCTGACTAAGTGAATCTCTTGAGGGAGTCCTTAGATTGATTTGGGCCTTATATCTTTGATATCTCCTTGGTGTATGATTTCTCATCTCAGAACTTAATGTATTATACAAGGATCTATGAAGAAGGAAGGGCCCCTTCTTCATAAGGGGAGAGATTGCTAGATTGAACCTAGATCCCTTTATTTTTCAGTTTGTACCTTTCTGAGTCAAATTATTTCATTTCAGTCAGCTATTTTTCTTTTCTTTTTTTTTTAAAGAGAGAGTGAGAGAGGAGAGAGAGAGAGAGAGAGAGAGAGAGAGAGAGAGAGAGAGAGAGAATTTTTTTAATATTTATTTTTTAGTTATCGGCGGACACAACATCCTTGTTTTGTATGTGGTGCTGAGGATCGAACCCGGGCCGCACGCATGCCAGGCGAGTGCGCTACCACTTGAGCCACATCCCCAGCCCCAGTCAGCTATTTTTCTATGCATTCTCCCATTTTTCTTTCCTCCTGGAGTGAAGTTACTGAAGGAGAATGAATGGAAAAAGAGTGACTACAGGCTATTGTATTGTCAGTGGTTCACCCCCATTGGTTAGGAGAGGGGTGAGTGATAACTTGAAAAATGGAAGGTGCTAGGGTGTCCTGTGGTTTGTATTAGGTCGAACTGTGTGAAGTTTCTATTTTATAGTGCTAATAGTTGGATGTTGGTAATGAATGTGGTTTAATCTAGTATCTGAGGATGTAAATGGCCACTATATTTTTGTACCCCCCCAACTCATTCTGAGACATGTTCATCCATAAGCACAGAATGTAGGTTTGTAGGGAGAAAGGATCAAGGCTGTAGCTACAAGACAGGCCTGAATTTCTACCTGGAAGTTGAAGGTGGTGTACTTTGGGCATGTATCATGTATTGTGGCCCGTTGGCCATCTCTGATGCATGGGCTCATTTTTCCAATTTTGGAATTGCCAGCCAGTCCTATCTTCAGAATGCTATTTATAAGATATCTTTAAAATGGGTTCCCCAAAGTGGGCATTTAGGGTAATGACAAAGTCCATAGACCTTCTCACAGTTGTAAGTTCTGGGATTGAATTTTAGTTCAGTCTTGTAATATGTGAGCACTTGCCAGGCATTTAAAATAAATAAAGTAAAATAAAATAAATGACTAAGGAGGCAGCTCTGTCAGCTGAATGGGGTTGATTGCAAGAGGCTCCCTGGAAGAGGGAGACTTGGAGACTTGGCCATATGTCATTACCCTGTCACCTTTTAAGTATCATTTGGAGATTGGAGGGCATTTTATACTCAATAGTAATGGGATGGAATTTGGCAGTCTGGGGAGGTTTGCTTAACTAACTCTATTGTTCTAGCACCCTGAGGGTTGAAGGCCAGTGAGTTTATCTGCTGTGTCCTTTTCTGAGGCCATGTGCATTACAGGGTGATTGGGAGGGGACAGTGTAGAAGAGACAGAAGGAAAGCCAGAGGGGCAGTTGTTGGAAAGACCCCGGAGTGAGAGGCTGGTTGTTAGGATTCTATTAGTGTGCTCTGACATTGGGGTTTCTTTGGACACCTGAATCTGGCCAATTTTAGTCTAATTTCCATTGTGCCAGGATTAGTCTCCATCACACTAGCTGTTTCAGGAAAGGGGAAAGGGGAGCTGTTGGCAGAATCCCTGAAGCCCCTGAAGCTTATTTGATCAGGAAAATAGTCACAGTGTAGCCCTTTTGTGTGTGAGGAGCATGCGTTTAAAGGTTTAAAGTTGCGGAAGCAATCATCAGATCAATGACTCAGGGTTGTGAGCAGCTGGGTAATTTCCGTTTGCCACATTGTTTCTGTTCCATTTGATTTCCAGGTGTCCTACATAGGCCAGGACTGCAGAGAAATTCCAGAACACCTTGGCAGGGACTGTGGACATTTTGCAAAAAGGCTGGATCTGAGCTTCAACCTTCTGAGGTATGTAACCTTCACAGGATGCAGGCCCAGCCTGGGAGGCCCAGTTCCCCTGGGTACTCATGGGCCAGCAGATGGAAGTCAAAGGTTCCAGCTCTGTACAGAGTGTTCTTTTATTTAGTGCAGGGTCCTGAGACACATGGAATCAAAACCCAAAAGTTTGACTCCACTTCAAATGATTTGTTGGCTTGTCTTTTTGTGTCGTTGGAGGAGCATCAAGTGTTGGAGCATCATCTATGTCACCTGAGTTTCCACGGGAGGCCGTCACATTATCACTTTGTTCTTTCCCTTTCTCACTGCTGCCTGTGTAGATGAGTCAGAATACTCTTAGGGAAGGAATGAGATGGAGCCAGCAAGAGTTTTGGGGGCATTTAGGTGTGCTTTCTTGGATAACTCCACCTTCTTAGGCATTTGCCAAATCATAGGTAGGGCCTGTGCATGTGTATGTTTTCTTTCTTTTACTTTTTATGAATTAGAGCTTTAAATATTTGTGATTATGATTTCTCCCAGATGGTGTTTCAAAGGAATCAGACACTGTTGGCATGGGGTGGGTGGGAGGGAAGGAAATCCTCTAACAACTGTTCCAATCTTGGCAAAAGGTAAGTGTGATCTTGTATGTTATTTTAATGGAGAACACAGTTATTTCATTTTGTCCTAAAAGGTTATGGCTTATGACTGGGACCTGGGGGGCTGGGGGAGTAGGTACTTGAAAGGCACATATCAGTGGGATAAATGAGCAGGGTCAGGCTGGTGGCTTTTCCCATTAAGCTGGTTCTACTCAGAGCTTTTCCCCTAAGTGCCATCATTGAGTTCTGTGTTGTCCTCTGTCTAGGACAAACTCTTGGGGTAGAAGGAGGGGTGAGGAACCTGAATCCCACTCTGGAGCTCAGGCACTATCCTGCTTTCAGCCTTGGATTCTTTTCACTCCCAAACTTGGAGTCAAGATACTTGTGACTTAAGAATTTGGGGGAAATGGACAAAAATTGAGCACTAAGGCAGCAGTGGGTAGAGGAGAATGTGAGCTACACCAGCAGAGTTCTAGCTGGTGCCCTGGAGCACTGAGACCCACTGAGTGTCGTCTCTAGGAAGGATGGTAGAGGGAAGAGCATGGCCACCATGTGTTCTTTCCCTGACTCCCAGGGTTTGCATGTCTGTGGGGAGATGTGGAAAGTGGTGACCAGAGGGAGCCAAACAAAGAAATGCAGATCCTAGAGAAATGCAGGATATTTTCTGGTCCCAGTACCCAAAGAAGGGACAGAGTGCACATCCCAGAGTGGGATATGTCTGACACTTGTGTGAACCTTGGCGTGTGTGCACTCTGAATAGCTCCCCTGCCTGGGTTCAGACGAAAGGTTCCTTTCGTGCAGGAGTGCCTTTTGTGGGACTGGCTTCCAGGGCCTCAAGACATCAGGACTCGGGGCTGTGGTTGTCTTGGGAATGACTGGTGGAAGCCTGGATGTGCTTCTGGGGAGGCTGGACCCTGTGAGGGAGTGTCAGTGGAAACAGGCCATGGGACTGGGCTATCAGATCTGAGGAGATATCTTCGTCGTGCCTGGGGCCCTGCCTGCCTTTGGCACAGAAGAGGCTGAACTTTGAAAAGTGTGTGCAGGGCTGGATCTGTCCTTATTATAGGAAACGATGGATCCTATATGCAGGAAAATTTACAAGGGGGAGGTCTGTAAAGTGGATTCAGTGGAAAAATAGTAAACACATATTCTCCTTTGATGAGGGGAGAGAATTTTCTGTAGTGCTGAATTTGAGGCTGCTCAGGAGCTGTTCTTGGGGTGTCTTCTCTGCACTGGGCTGTACCTGGGTTCGGACAGGGTTGCACAGTGGAGGGGTGAGGCCCAAGGTTCAGGAAGAGTTTGTTTAGGAGGGAGTTACAGACCAGAGTGGAGAGAAGCACACTGACTTGACTCGGATATGCTTGGTTGGGATCATCTTTACCCTTCTTTATTTACCTAACTATGGGGCAAGGGAGATGGCACTATTCTTCATGGTGTCAGAGGAAGATGTGAATGTACTCTGGTTACAGTCCATCTTTGCCTTTATCTAGATCAGAATCTAAGATGTTTTAGATGCTTAACTGTTCCCCTTAAAAAGAATAAGGGTGAGGAAGAGGGGAGAACAGAGAGTAGCGAAGAGATAGGAGATCATCAAGCTTTCCAAGTAAGTGGGTATGTCATAAATGACCCAAGCCTGGTAGGCTTCAGGGATCATCATATCGAAATGAAATACTAGAAATCTGCACCCCATATCCTGTAGAAAGTTTCCTCCTAGACCTGCCCCCCTCCATGATTATGGGATTAAAGAGGAGCATATTTCCCAGTCAATCTAAACTGCACCCAGATTTACCATATCATCCGTTCTGATTATCTCTTCACTTCTTGTCTATGGTTCTCCTTTGGCAGCCTGCTTGGCTCCACTAGGGATACCTGCTCTTCTATGAAGCCAGACACAATGTTATTATGTATTATGCCAGCTCACGGTGTAGTGTGTATGTGAAGGGGTTGGTGGTGGACATTGTAGCATATAGCGGGAGACACATTTGGGATAGCACTGTTCCTGGGAATCTTTTGGGTACTCCTTGCTGGCCCTGCTCATTTAGGGTTAGGCCTTCTGCATATGACCAAGTGCTTTTCTCTCCCATGTTATTTACTGTATTTCCAGAGCTGCCCTGAGAAACACAAAACTCTTTTCACTTTTATATATACAGAAAAATTAACCCTCTCCCTTCCTTTTAAGAACATCTCTGCAGCCTTCCTTTTGACATCCCAAATCAAGTCAGGGTACAACCTAAAACAGAGCAATAAAATTCTTCCCTGGATTGCAAGATTAGTTGCAGTCTATTTGTGTATTAGGTCACAATTTATTTTTAGGCAAAGGGTTCTATTTATTCATTTTTTGAATAGTTCAAACCTGCACGTGGCAGAGGCTTTCCAAAGATCAAACATACAAAGAGGGAGACAAGAGTCTCCTCCTCACCTGTGTCCTTTAGCCTCCCACTTCTGCTCTGAACTCTTCACTATTGTTACTTAATTTTTGTGTAGTATTCCAGAGTTGGTCCAAACAGATATTAACATGTGATAATTTCTTTTTTCCAACTTTATTAAGGCATAATTGACAATTAAAAAGTGTACATATTTGTGGTCAGATGTTTTCATAGTCATATATACTTAGGTGATTACCATATTTAAGCTAATTTGCATATGTGTCACTTCACCTAGATACCTTTTTCTAATGGTGAAAACATCAAAGATCCACTGTCTTAGAAAATTTCAAGTGTATACTACAGCAACATTAACTATAGCCAGCCTGCTGTCTGTTGTATGAACGTGTTTAATCCATTTTGAGTGTATTTTTTGGTATCATTTTTTATGAGTGTATTTTTATATATGGCTTGAGATAAAGAGTCAAATTTCATTCTTCTCTAGAACTTATTCATCTTGCATAACTGAATATTTTTCTTTTTGAACAACATCTCTTCATTTCCCCCACCCACCAGCCCTTTGCCAACCACCATTCTATTCTTTGTTTCTGTGAGTTTGACTTTTTAGATTCCATATGTAAATGAGATGATACAGTGTCTTTCTGTGCCTGTTTTGTTTCACTTAGCATAATGTCCTCCAGGCTCATCCATATTGTTGAAAATGACAGGATTTCCTTCTTTTTTATGGTGAGTAATATTCCATTGTGTTTATCAGTTTCACTTTTTCGAAAAAATCCATTCACTTGTCAGTGGACACTTAGGTTGATTCCACATCTTGGCTACTGTCAATAGTGCTGCAATGATCATGGAATGCAGATGGCTCTTTGGCATGCTGCTTTAATTTCATTTGATTTATTCTCAGGAGTGGGCTTTCTGGGTCATATGATTGTTTTATTTTTAATTTTTTGAAGAACCTCTATACTGTTTTCCATAATGGCTATCTCAATTTGCATTCCACCCCTAGTGTGTGAAGATTCCTTTTTCTCCACATCTTGGTCAGCACTTGTTGTCTTTTGATAATAGCTATTTAACAGGTGAGAGACGATATCTCATTGTTGTTTAGGTTGGTACTTACCTGATGAATAGTGATTTTTTTTCACCATATATCTACTGGCCATTTATCCTTCTTTTTTTGGTACTGGGGATTGAACCCAGGGGTACTTTTCCACTGAGTCACATCCCCAGCTTTTTTTATTTTTTATTTTGAGACAGAATCTTGCTAAGTTGCTGTGGATCTCACTAAATTGCTGAGGCTGGCCTTGAACTTGTGATCTTCCTGCCTCAGCATCCTCAGTTGCTGGGATTATTATGCACTATCGCATCTGGTGTGCACTATCACATCTGATTATACATCTTGTTTTGAGAAGTGTCTATTAAGAATCTTTGTTCATTTTAAAATGAGGTTATTTCTTTTCTTGCCATTGAGTTGAGTTCCTTATATATTTTAGATATTAACCTCTTAGATGTATGAAGATACGGTTTGTAGAAGTGTCCTCCAAAGGCCTAGGTGTTAAGAGGCTTGGTTGCTAGCTCTATGGTGCTATTGGGAGGTGGTCCCTTAGAGGTGGGACCTAGTGGGAGGTCTTAAGTCATTGGGGGTGTACCTTTGAAGGGGATTATGAGGTATTTCTCTCTCTCTTTTTTGAGGTGAATAGGCCTTTTTGGTCATATGCTCCTGCCATGAGGCACTGCCTCCCCACAGGCCCAAAAGCAACAGGGCCAAATGACCATGGACTGAAACCTCCAAAACTGTGAGCCAGGATAAACTTTTCCTATTTTTAAGTTGATCATCTCAGGTTTTTTGTTATAGTAATGCAAAACTGACTAACACATATGGTTTACAAATATTTTTCCCATTTCATAGGTTGTCTGATCATTATTTCCTTTGTCGTGCAGAAGCTATTTAGCTTCTGTAATCCCCTTTATTTATTTTTGCCTTTGTTCCCTGTGCTATTGGTGCCATATCGAAAAAATCATTGCCCAAACCAATATCAAGACACTATTTCTCTTCTAGTGATTTTATAGTTTTAAGTCTTACATTTAAGTCTTTAATTCACTTTGACTTGTTTTTTCTTTATATAATGAAAGATAAGGATCTAATTTCATTCTTGTACATGTGGATGTCTTGTACATGTGTCTGTTTTGTGCCAGTACTATATTGTTTTTCTTTGTAGTATGTTTTGAAATTAGGTAGTATGATGTCTTCAGCTGTGTTCTTTTTGCTTAAGATTGCTTTGGCTATATGAGTCTTTTGTGGTCATACTAGTTTTTGTGAAAAAAAAAAATGCCATTGGAATTTTGATAGGGATGACATTGAATCTGTTGATCACATGAGGTAGTGAGGACCTTTCAACAATATTAAGTCTTCCAATCCATAAACACAGGATTGCTTTTCATTTATTTGTGCCTTTTAAAATTTCTTTCCTCAATGTTTCATAATTCTCAATATATATATTTTCATTTCCTTGGTTAAATTTATTTCTAAGTATTTTATTGTTGATTCTGTTGTAAATGGGATTGTTTTCTCAATCTCTCTTTTGGATATTTATTTATTGTTAGCAGGAATGTAACTGGGTTTTTGTATCTTGATTTGTTATCCTGTAATTTTACTCAATTTTTTAGATTTAATTTTTTTTTCAAAGAGAGAGGGAGGGAGGGAGGGAGAGAGAGAGAGAGAGAGAATTTTAATATTTATTTTTTAGTTATCGGCGGACACAACATCTTTGTTTGTATGTGGTGCTGAGGATCAAACCCGGGCCGCACGCATGCCAGGCGAGTGCACTACTGCTTGAGCCACATCCCCAGCTCCCAGTTTTAATTTTTTGGTAGAATCTCTATGGTTTTCTATGTGTATCATCATGACATCTGCAAACAGAGACAATTTTACTTTTTCTTTTCTGATTTGGATGCTTTTTATTTCTTACCTATTGTTCTGGTTGGGATTTCTAGTACTATACTGAAAGAAAATAATAAGAGTGGGCATCCTTGTTTTATTCCTGGTCTTAGAGGAAAAACTTTCACTTTATCACCATTGAATGTGTGATGTTTGCTGTGGCCTTTATTCTGTTGAAGTACATTCCTCTGTACCTAATTTGTTGAGAGTTTTTTTTTTTTTATCATGAAAGCATGTTGAATTTTGTTGAATGCTTTTCCTGCCTCTATTGAGATTATCATATGATTTTTATCTTTATTCTGTTTATGTGGTGTGCCTCATTTATTGATTTGTGTATATTGAACTCATCCTTGTGTCCCATGGTATAGTATCCTTTTAGTGTGTTGGGTTTTTTATTTTTATTTATTTACTTTTTGTGGTGCTGGGGATTGAATCCAGGAGTACTCTGCACCAAGCTATATCCATGACCCTTTTTTAATTTTCTATTTTTGAGATAGGGTCTCACTTAGTTTTCCAGTCTGGATTTGAACTTGTGATCCTCCTGCTTCAGCCTCCCAAGTATCTGAGATTATAGGCACGAGCTTCTGGGCCCAGCTTTAATGTGATATTGAATTCAGTTTGCTAGAATTGTTGAAAATTTTGCATCTGTGTGCATCAGGGATATTGGCCTTTAATTTTATTTTCTTGTTGTGTCTTTGTCTGGCTTTGGTGTCAGGGTAATTAATTCTCACCTTGTAAAATGAGTTTGGAAGTGTTCCCTCCTCTACTATTATTTTGAAGAAGTCCAAGAAGAGTTGATGTTAATTCTTTCAATGTTTGGTAGTATTCACTAATGAAGAATTAGGTCTAGGGCTTTTCTTTATTGGGTAGTTTTTAATGACTTACTTAATGGCCCTGATTATTATTGCTCTGTTCGATGAATTTCATCTCATATGCCCACATGTGTATTTACTTTACTACCAGGCCCCCAAACCCATCCTTCTTTGTTGTCTTATCATTCATTCTTAGCCATACACCATCCTTAATGTTGATCTCATCTGTAAAAATGTTGGTTCTGCTGATTCTTCTGTGGCTACCTGCTCATGCTGACAGGAAGGGTAGTTATGAATTTATAAGCTCAGAACTTTTGTTTAAAATTACCATCTGATTTTTTCTTCCTTCCTATTACATCTCAGGGTATTCTGCATTAACATTGATGAATCCACCTCTGTCTCAGTTGGATTGTCCAATAATAAACTGTTTACCTCCCCATGAAGAAGGTCAGAACTTTCAAGTTTTATTGTTTAGATGACTCTGTCTTGGGGAAATTAAAGTCACTGGAATCAATGTCAGGTTGGAAGTTGGAAAGGGAAGTAAGAAAACAGGCCCAAATAAAAACTCAGTCTCCCTTTTGAAGTCTGAACATCACTCTCCTCTGCTATTTCAGCCTGGATCTGATTCTTCCTGTTGTGATTAGGTGGGAACAAGTTTAGCTACAATGACTGGGACAATCTCTTTGTACAAAATTTTGTACAAAAATTCCCAGAATTGGGATCCTGCCATCCATCCTGAAATGAGGATAGAGGATTTAGGAAGTTAATCAGGTTACATCCAGAAGGAGTGACCTTTTGCCCCTTGAATCTGAATGCATGAATGTCCATGATCTAATGTCTTTATCTTCATGAAATTACATTTAAGATCTTTATTTTGGAAGATAATTTTTCTAATGTAAAAGCAGCAATAATAAATATAGAAATATTTGAAAATATAGAAAGTTATAAAGGAAACAGTTGTGTTTTGAAATCACTGATAATTTTACCAGCCAGAAATCACCATTGTTAAAATCGTGATGCCTTCTTAGTCTTTTTTACTGCCTTAAAAAAAAAAAAAATCAATGCTCTTGTTCACACTGTTGGAAGCATTTTTCCATCTTGATAAATACTGCTCATACTGCTCACAATTTTTAATGGTGTCTAAGTTATTTCTTAGTATTGGACATGTGGTTGTTTCTAGATTTTTACTGTTATAAATGACTCTATTGTAAATATCTTTGGAGTACTCATTGATGAGTATGTCTTGGTTGCTTTGGATAAATTCCTAGAGACAAAATTGTCAGGGGGGCTTTCCTACATGTGTCAAATTTCCCTCAAGAGAGATTATGCCAGTTTCTGCTACCAAGAGTATATGAAGTCCATTGGTTGAATTCTTGCTTGAGCTTCTTCATATTTTGCCTTTACTTTGCAGATGAGCAAACAGAATCCTTTGATTTGCTCAAGGCAAAGAGAATCCTCTCCACCCACTGCTAGGGAGTGAACGCAGAGGCACTCAACCACTAAGCCACATCTCCACCCGCTTTTAAATTACATTTTGAGGCAGGATCTCACTAAATTGCCTGGATTGTCCTTGAACTTGCATTCTTCTTGCCTCAGCCTCCCAAGTTGCTGGGATTACAGGAGTACACCTCCATGTTCAGCCCAAAGAGAGCTTTTCAATGAGTTGTTCTAATTTCAGTTTTTCCTCTCCCTGTTTGGGGCAGGGAAAAAATCCTCTCTGGTGGTCCCATTCCTGTCCCTCAAGGATCCCGAATGCTTTGAGTGGGTTGTCTGCTTAGCTTGTTGAACACACTGGCAGAGCAGAGCTCCTGTGGCAGTGATAAATATGCCCATGTCAATCTGGCAATAAAAGTGAGAGGGTTTAATTGATCTATGGCAACAGGAAGCTTATGTTTTAAAAATTAAATTATTTGCAGTCGCATCTTATTTAGCATCACTCTGATAAATGCACTGGATAGGGAATTGCTTAGGAGAAAATTTCTTAGGTGGGAGCTTGCTTGTTGCTTCCCTGGCTTTGACCAGGATGAGGGGAAAGGACTGGGAGATTTGTGCAGTTCCAGTGAAGATCAGAGGGTCTACCTTCTCCCTGCGCCTGCATGCAGAAGGGGACACCTGGCATACCATCACAGCTTCTTTAAGGACACACAACCACACTTTCTTTTTGTTTTCTATTACTATTTTTATTAGTGCATTTTAGTTATACATAATATAGGGGTTCATTTCGACCTAATCATACAAGCATGGAATATAATTTGCTTCAGTTCAGTCTGTAGTATTTTCACTTTCTTTTCCCTTCCCTCCCTCCTCCCCCTGTTTCCTTTCCTCTACTCTTTTGGTCTTCTTTCTATTTATTTATATCTTTTTAAAATTAGTGCTTTATAGAAATGTATAAAGGTGAAATTCACTATGGAATATTCATATATGTACACAGCATAGTTTGGTCAAATTAATTCTACCGTTCCTGCTTTTTCTTGTCCCTCCTCCTTTCCCCTCAATCACCTTCTTCTGCTCCACTGATCTCCCTTCCCCTCTTATTTTGGTCCAGCTTCTGCATATGAGAGAAAATATCTGACCCTTGACTTTCGGAGTCTGGCTTATTTTATATGATATTCTCTAGTTCTATTTACCAGCAAATGCCATATTTTCATTTTTCTTTATGACTGAGTAAAACTCCATTGTGTATATATACCACATTTTCTTTATCTATTCATCTGTTGACAGGCATGTGGGCCAGTACCATAACTTGGCTATTGTGAATTGTGCTGCTATAAACATGGATAAGACCATAACACAATTGTATGCTGATTTTAGTTCTTTTGGATAAATACTGAGGAGTAGGATTGCTGGGTCAGATGATGGTTCCATTTCTAGTTTTATGAGAAATTTCCATATTGATTTCCAGAGTGGTTTACTAATTTGCAGTTCCACCAACAATGGAAGAGTGTAGACTTTTCCCTACATCCTCGCCAGCATTTATTATTATTTATATTCTTGATAATTGCCATTCTGACTGGAGTGAGATGAAATCTTAATGTAGTTTTGACTGGCATTTCCCTGATTGTTAGAGATATTGAACGTTTTTGCATGTATATATTGACAACTACACTTTCTTTGTGGGCCTGTTAAATTGTTGCTCAGTTGGGAAGATGGACCTGTTTGGACCTGGGGACTCACTGCTCCACCCTTTCCCATGGGAAGAACCAAGACTTTGACTTTAGACCACCCTGGCTTGAAATCTTGCTTATGTCACTTTGGTGTTTTACTCATCTTGATCTAGTTGCTGAGGTGTTAAGTGCTATATGTAATATTCCTATAAGTTACCTGGGACATAGTAGGTCTTCAGTAAGCATAGCTATTGTAGAACATGATGCGAGTAAGGCTGAGAGTCCAGGTTTGACCCACTTCACTCTCTAATAATCATTGGGTTTCTTTACAGATATTAAAGATTTCATATATATTTGCATATCTCTGTACTCTGTGGTAGGACTGCTTAGCAGAAACTTTTAAGAACCAATGCACAGCTTGCTACTTTCACTTCCCCTGCTATCATGATACATCAGTCTGGGATTTTAACTGTAGACAAGCAGATCCCTTTGCTAATCTATTTTGGATATAGACTTTGAGAAATAAATCTGTGTTATAAATTTTGGAAGTTATTTGTTAATTCAGCACAACCCAGCCTATCCTAACTTATACAAATACTTTAGTTTTACAGCTAATCCTAATATTCCATAGGCTAACTTCATTCATCTTGTTTATTTTTAATCCACATCAGCTAGGAGGGTACACTTGGTCATATTCTAGTAGTGGAATAGGAGAGAAAATTCCCCATCTTAACTCTTAGGAGAGCAGTTCACAGAACATGTTCTGTTGGCAGTGGTCTTTACTAACCTGTGTCTTTGCAGTCAATGACCTTGTTCACACTTCTTTTTTTTCCAAACTCCAAATTTAGTGGTCTTTCCTGGGAAGCATATTGATTGACATTCGGTGGGGAGGCAACAGAACTCATGCCAATAATCTTTGATAAGAGCTTTGGTAGCAAAGAGAGACTTTAGAAAGATAAACTGTTCTTGAAATTTCGGTATATTTCTAGGGCATTAATAAATCTTGCATGATTCTGATGAGGCACAAGGTTCTGTGTAGTTGATTCTCTGCTGAGTAAAGTGGTTTAAAACACATACACACTTTTTTTTTTTTTCCGTGGTCGTTCCAAGACTGTCACTGGCCATTCTAATGTATCTACCAACCAGCAGAACATATGACCAAAAGGTGACATGGAAAATGACTTGACAGGTAAAAGTTAAGGTCTCAGTAGCAAGACCTTAATTCTCTTTATTTCTAACACTTTCTTTCTGGAGTGACCACCATGACTATAGAAGCACAGGAAACAGTTGACTAAGCTAGGGAGGGAAGGGCATTAAGGGACAGGTATCAGGTACTGTGAGGTGGTTTCCACGGCATTTCCTCCACTCCCATGTCCTCCTGACTTCCTGGATTTCTACCCTTTGGGCACAGAATGTGGGGTGTTGAGCCACAGTGGGTGAGTCTGGGCTGGGAAGTGGTGGGCAGTTGGAGAGGACTGCTCAGAGGTCGCTGGACTTTCCTGAAGTTCATGATGAGGATCCTTATAATTTACAGTATAATTTAGAAAGTGCTTTCACAAACATCGTCTCCATATTTCTGCCATTATTTGCTGCTTAGGATGAGAAATTCCTGAACTTTTAAATACTGTCTTTTATTTCCCATCTCACCCATTTTACTCCCCCAGAATCCTGGGGTTTGTATTCTTTTCTCTCTCCCTGAACTGTTTGGACCTTGGGCCTCACTGCTCCACCTTTTCCTCTGCCCTGTAGATACAATTGTGCATGTGAGTAATGCTGCCCTCCATATTGTCAAGGTTGCCGTGGAGTTCTGGGGTGTGGAGGGTAGGAAGAGTGGCTGGGGACCTTAACCTTTTCAGACTTTCTCCTCACTGGACCTCCAGGTTCTCAACCAATGATTAAAATGGGACAGTTAGGACTAAATGGCCCCATGGTCTGACTAGCTGCATGGCTATTTGAAACTGCTTTCCATGGTACAGATTATTACTTTCTTTGCTTAAGGAGCTGGTCTGTGACTTCTAAACCTATATTTTGTTGTGTGTGGGAAGTTTCTTTTTTCTTATTAAATCACTCAAAGCTGTTGGAAGTCACTGTCGAAGGTTGGAGTAGGTCTTGCTCATCCACGTTTGAGGCCCCTGAGTCTTACACATTGCCTCCCCTCCTCTCTCCTGATTCTCTAAGACCTTTCTGGTTTGGAAGTTTGGCCAGGTAGGACCTCAGAGGCCTGGAGGTGAGGGCAAGCATTCAAGAGAATGCATTTGCTTCTTCCTTCTCCTCTTGAACTGGGAAGCTTGGCTCAGATCCAAGGTCATGGTCATGGGAGAAAAGGCTTAGCAATTGCTCTGGCTGGACCGTTTGTTGTTCCAGCCTTGAAACGGGTAGACCTTGAGGGAGAACTGCATGCTAGGGTTTTGAGTCTAAAGGGAAAAGAAGAGGTGGGGTGGGAGTGCATTCATGCACTTGGACTCATGTGCACACACTCGCTATTTGAAAAGACCCTTTCTTCTCCTCAGGGACTGTGGTGTTGGTGATTTTAGCTGTTCCCCATTCCTTGATGATGAAAAGGGAGTGATTATGCTTTATGCTGGGTGTCTGTACTTAATTGCAGGAATATAATAACTGCAAGTTCTCCCTGGCCAAGACTTTTCCCATAAAAGGTCTCTCCCATCCCAGCTGCTTTCTTTCCCTGTGCACCCCCACTCCAATCATTGCCATAAGACAAGGTCACTTAGGGTTTTAAATGAGAGAGACATACACACATGTTCAGGTTTTGTTTAGAGTTTAAATAGAAAGGCTCCTCCCCCCAGACCCATCATTACTGAGATCAGCCAAATGCCCCCCACCTCTGCACCACCTCCCCTAAGCGCCTCTCTGACTTTACCCAGAACCCAATTTTTTCAGTCTCCTGGGCGTCTGCTTTTTCTCTGGTTCTGAAGAAATAAGAGACGGGTACAACAGGGAAGACCGACAAAAGAGGTTTAAAAGAAAAAAAAAATCCCCAAACCATTCTTGAGATAAAGCAAGACTTATTAAAAACAATTGGAGGGGAGAGCAAAAGAGGGGGTGTTAACCCCCACACGGCCTGTCTTCTGCCGCAGAAGTGTTTTAAGAAAATGCACCATTGTTAAAACTTTTTTTTTTCCTTGATGGATTTATTTATAAGGTAGAGAAATATTTTCCCCATAATTGGGTAACTCTTAATAGTAGCAATTGCATATTTATCAGTGTGAGGGGCTGTTATTAATGTAACTGTCAGGCCCAAACACATTTCTGCATTAAATCCATTTAGTATGTGCATTATTCGGGCTCGAATGTCACCGGGACATCAAAGCCCCGTAGGCATGGAGAGCTCAGTGCCCTGCTGTGGCTGCCGAACAGGCCCTTGATCAATAAATGTAACATGTTAATGCAGAGCAAATAGAATAAAAGATTTCTTTGACAAGACATGAAAAATCACCTTGTGGCAGCTGGCATGTGATGCCGTTTCTGGGGAGACACTAGCAAAGTTGATCTGACAAGTAAAGAGGGGAGATGATGGTTGTAAGGTGCTTTTGTTTCAAACTTCTTTCTTGACCTGTCAGGTTTTGAAGGCGCCTCAATGGCTCTTTTTTGTCATGTGAAAATTGTAGTCTTAGGTAGTTATGAAGCAGTTATCTCTTCTCAAATTGTGAATGCTGCTGTTTAATTGATTCACTTAGCATTTGAAACTGTCACGCATTAATAATTGCGAAATCCTGTAGATACTGCGCTAGTGTGTCATGCTTAAACGTGTAGTTATCAGAAAATTAATATCCTTAATGAACCGGTGCTTTCAAACTAACATTGCATGAAATCTCTTTTGCCCTTTCATTTGCTGAAGCCACATCCGCCAGTTTGCCGAGAATCACCTCTCGACAGTTTGCTTTCTTGATGCCCGACAAATGCCAGCTTTGCTGTGGGTACATCGCGTGCTCAATGACAATAAATATAGTAATTATACTGGAGTTAGTAATTAACATAATTGTAGTCAATTACGACAAATACAGTGCAGAGCTAAATAAATGAGAGGGGAGAAATTAGCAAGCTAATTGATTTATCTTTACTTGGCTTTCTATTATAACTGGCAGGGCTGTTTTTCTTGGGGTGGGGGAGAGGAGGAGAAAAAAATCCCCACAAGGATTGTTTACAAATAACTGATTTTGTTTTGAAGTTGCTTTGTCTTTTGACTTATTACACTTCACCCCCTACTCTGCTTGCAAGGGGGAAAAAAGAAAAGAAAAAGAGGGAATTTAAATGCCAAGGGAACATTTTGTTAATTTAGCTACATCAAGCCGATTGCGGCAGCGAAGGCGAGACAGGATTTAGCTTTCTTTTCGGCTTGAGGGTTATAATTTTTTCTTCTCAGGTATTGCTCTGGTAAAGAAGTATTTTTTTGGTGTATATTTGTGTGTGTGTGTGTGTGTGTGTGTGTGTGTCCTTAGTCTCCATCAGCAAGGTGATGCTTTGCCTGATGGTACATTTGGGGGTTATGTGTGCGTGCGACTTTGCTTAGTTCTGGGCTCTGGGCTCTGGGCTTGGCATGAGAAGTGGGCATGTTGGACTTGCATCAGTCCCACCTGATCTTGTTACACCTGTATCCCTCCATACCCAAGGAAGAGATGGAGGAAGTGGCCAGTGTTGTTGGAGAGGGCAGGGGAGGGGCATACCCTGTTCCCAGCCCACTTTCTGTTCTTTGCCACATTTCAGGTGCCCGGGGTCCTGGGCTGTCTCACTCCTGAGGCTGCTTGGGAAGTACGTACTGGGGTCTCACTGCCCATTTATTTCGAGCTAGTTGATTCTGCGCTGCCTGGAGCCCTGGTTAATGGTGTTTATCGCGCGTCTCTGTTCTTTGTTCACCCTTTTCAATGTGACTGCTGTTCAAGCCATTCAGGGAGAAACTGTACATGTTTTGAGACTTGGGGTCGCATCATAGCCCTGTTTTTCTCTCACAAGTTTTAGACATAGGATTTTTTTTTTCTTTGCCTCTTGACATAAGATGGGGTTAGTGACCAGAGCCCTTTTAGGATTGGGTGCTTAAATTTTTACTCTGGTCTTAGCCTAGGGTAAAATTCAATGCTTTCAAGGTATGGCAGTTTTCTTTTCATTTTTCTTTTTCTTTTTTTTTTTTAAAAGTATTCAGCATTTGTTCTCAACCTTATCTATACCCCAGGTTATTCCTCTGAAAAGTCAGCAGTTTAGCCAAGCAAAAATTTGTTTAGCTTTTCTTTTTGAAGATTCTACCCGGTAGCTTTCTCGTCTGACACAAAGGGAGTTAGAGGCAGCAGTTTTAATTCTACATAGCGCGTATAATCATGTGTGACCTTGTGTGGAATTTGCTTTTTCAACTGCATTAAAATGCTGGATATCTGTGAGAACACCAGGACCAGGATGCACTGGACACTGCTTACTGTGGTCATTCTTCATGTGCATTTCATTTGGAAATCAATTTTAGAAATAAAATATTTATATACAAGGAGTCACTTAAATTATTTACAGTTTACAGGCAAAATGGTCTTTCTGATGAAGCTTCAAATTATTTTAATAAGTGTAGGAGACTTTTCTGAGGGAAAAAGGCTTTTGTATTTTGGAGGAGAGAAAACAATACCTGGAAATTCAGTCTGATTAAATTTTCTAGGGATCCAAGAGAAATCAGAGGATTCATATGTAGAGCATTGTTTACTCAGAAAAGACACTTTCTAGGTATTGTTGTATATTTCCAGAGAGGGTAGCCTTGTGGACACCTCTGAGAGGCATTGTGGGTGGGGGGCAGGTGGAGCATGAATGAGTGAGTATGTGAAGGAAAACTGGCTTTGAGCATTGCCAAAATGTGCTGCTTGGAGTACTTTTGTCTCTGCTTGTGGTCTCAAACTAGCTACTGGTTTTCATAGTTTCTCTTAAGTAGCACTCAGTTGTATAACAGGAAAACAGGATGACAAAGGAAGACATGTCATTGTTATTATCTTAAAATTAAAGTTGTGTTAATTCAAGCTAGCCTTGTTCTGTTCCCCTATTGCTAAAGAAATAACACTCCTGGGGATCATTTCCATATATTTTTAAATAAAATGCCATTTGTAAAGGTGCCTGTTTCTTCAAGACCCTCTTCTGTTTCACTTCTACATACATACCTCTAGAGGCCTTAATATGTGAGTTTTGAGGGGCTTTGCTTCCCCCAAATTCTAATGATTTTTTTAAACGATTTATCTCTGTATTAGTATTTAGTTTGTCAGATTACATGGTATAGGGTTCAAATGCCAGTGAATCAGTCTGTATGACCTTGGACCAGTAACTCTTGAGTCTCAGATTTCCCATTTGTAAAATGCAGATATTAATTTAATGATTTTTCTTTTGCCATTTTTTTCTGCACCAGCTCTGTAGATTGAACCTATCAGAATACATTTACAGGGTTGATGGAGCAGGATGAGAGGGGCTGGGTGAGTTAAGAACTTTGGTTGTCACTTTCTGAGAAGTTGGGTGGGTGGGCACTTGCCCACTCACAGGCTGGTCTTTGAGAGGGTAGGTTGGAATTGCTTAGTGGGGTGTTAGTTTGATTTCAGCGACTTTTCAGAATATGTTCCCTGTTTTTTCTAAGTGCATCAGCTTGCTCTCTCAGGATTGGGCAAGCAAGAGGGTGGTCCAGGACCCCAGGAAGGAGCCTGGGGAGGCAGCCATTTTCACCCATGCTAACAGTTGATTGGCGGCTCTGCCCTGGTTAGCCCTTGTGAAATTCTTCCCAGACACCTGAGCCAGACTATCCTCACAGAAAGCTAACCAGCCCTCCAGTTGCTGTTTGAGGGGGCTAATGAAGACCCTAAATTCCGTACTTGGCAGCTGGACTTTAGTAAGAAAAATGAGGCTGATGTGGGCTGTAGAAAAAAGGAGCCTTGCAATGGCTCCCGAAGGCCCTTTTGTCTAGTGCCCTGCCTCTGAGGAATACTGATTTTTTTTTTCTTTTTTCTGGTCCATGACAAGAGGCCCAGGAAGAGAGACTAGAGGGAGAATTTAACTATATACTTTAAAGTGTTTCTTATCTTTTTCCTCTTTATCTGATGGGTGGAAGTCAGAGGGATTATTAAAATGATTGTTCTAGTTGCCATGAACAATTGGGTCCCTCTATCAATGAGCTCTGGGCCAAGTGGTCTTTCTTCAAGGTCTGGTAATGGCTCATGCAGCCATGACAATGGACTAGTCATTCAAATAGCAAGGATGGGTGGGACCTGCTAAAGGGAGCAGGGCTTCCCCAGAGCTTTGACCTCAAAGGCCCAGGACTTGGACCATTGTTCTTTGCAGGTCCCCTCCTCTACTTTATAGATCCATAGATATTATTGTATACAATGCCTCAGGTGATGGGAGACAGAGTTCCTGTGAAGGCTCCAAAGCTCCCTAGCTCTTGGAACTTACAAATGTGACACTTCCTCCTTCAAAAGTTCACACACTCAATGTGGAGAGAAGGTGGGATTACTGAAGACAATTCAGGGCCTTGGTCACATTCTTCCAGTGGGCTTTGGGAACCTTGCATTTGTCTCCTGTGGGGGAACAGAGTGACTGCATCTCTGGAAAGCTTGTTCTCAATGACTTAACAGCATTGGGAACCACGTGTGGAGGGGAGAGGTCCAAGCTGGCCAGGCAGAATGAATGTATTGACCCAGGTGAGCCCCCGATGGCTCCCAGATGAGTCTTCTGAGTTATACACAAGTCTGATAAAGCACAGTCTAATAACGTGCCAGGGGCATCAGGTAGATCATGTGTCTAAGACATTCTGAGGAGGGAGCAAATTTTCAAAGTAAACTTTATGAAGAGATGGAAACCTGGGCCCCACCCTGGAGGGAAGGCAGGATTTGTCCAGTGGGTCAAGGTTTCTGGACTGAGTAGACAGCTTGCATGATGGCAGAGCTTTGGGATTAGGTTTGTCGTCAGTGGGATGGAGAGACCCTGATCTCTGTGCCCTCAGGGGTTGGTTGGAGTCCTGGAGGAACTTGAAGAGCAGAGTGTCTTCTCAACATGAAGACATACCCCCCAGATGCCGGTGCAGAGCTGGGACATGAAGGGCAGAGTGTTTTAGGGAGGGCTGGCCAAGGAAGGACTTGAGGGTATGGGTTCTCTCTCTTAAACCTTCACCATGGAGTGACAGGCATGTGGAGGAGAGAAGCCATCTCCAGCTGGCTGAGTGGGGCTTGAGCATTGGCCCTGACACACATACATGACAATTATGCTGTTAGAAGGGTCACAGCTAATGCAGTTCTCCCATGACTCATGCCACAGTATGCGGTGCCTTCTGCACACTGGCCCTGCTCTTGCTCAGAAGGTGAGGAACTCAAACTTGAAACTTTGTCTTTCAGAAATCCTGTTTATTATCACTCTCCCACAATGTCTTGTTTCTGCAAGGCGGGCACTTAGGGTGCATCCTCCCCTGGGAAAATTGTGCCTCATCCGTTGTGCAGACACCTTGGAGCCTTTGAAGGTACTTTGTCTCCAGTTGAAATGTAGGCTTTTCCAGGACAGGAATCAGCTTCTCTTCAGGAGTATCCCGGGCAGAGTGTGTAGTGGCACCTCTCTGGTGGAAGATGCAATTCAATCTGAGAATTTTTCATTTGCTAAAGTGGATTTTTAAAAAGATGGAAATAGCCTTTATTGTCAAAGGTGATACACGGGTGACTCCCATTCATCCATCAGCTTTCCCTGATTACCTTCTTAGATCTTATGGCAAGCCAGGCATTCTTTGAGGTTTAAAGGCAAGAATGAAAGGGTACTGTGGTTGAGTGACTTTCCTAAGGATGCGCAGTGGTCAGTGGGGAGCCAAGATTTAAATGCATCTTTGTGTGACTCTCAAGCCCCCCTTCTTAGCTCCTATATGTACCCCATTAGATTGTCTGTTTCCCCGCCAGTTTGAATTCCTTGTTGTCTTCAAGATCTTTATCTGGCAACCTAGTGCAGGTTGGTAACTGCATGGTGGAGGAGAAGAAAATTTTATTTTTCAGGATCCTGAAAATGGGTCTTCCACCCTCTGCCTTCAAGGATGTTGCTGTTTGATTTTCTTCTTCAACTTATATTTGACGTCATCATTTTGTCAAAAGGTGATAAAAATTGAGTACATGCGTAACTTGGAGATATAGAGGGTTTGGTTCCAGACGGTTGCAATAAAGCAAGTATCACAATAAAATGAGTCACAGGAATTCTTTTGTTTCTGTGGACATAAAATTTATATTTACGCTATACTGTACTCTATTAAGCATGTAATAAAATTGTGTTTAAAAAAGCACATACTTTAATTTAAAAATTATTGCGAAGAAATGCTAAGGATCATCTGAGCTGTTGGAAAAATGATGCCTGTAGGCTTTCATGACACATGGTTGCCACAGACCTTCAGTTTGGAAAAAATGCTATATCTATGAAGTATTATAAAGTGAAGTGCAATAAGACGAGTTTTAAAAGTTTGTGAAAGATTAGATTGGGTTAAATTTTATTGTTATGTTCCTTTATGGACCTCTGTGACACTGGTTCCACCTTGGGTATGTTTTGGTCCTGTTGCTGCTTTTGTTTATCTGGACAACCCTTAGGAGCCTGTCTCAATTTTCTCATCAGTTATAGGCAAAGAATATTGTATAATTTTTTCACTCTTCAGGGCTGCCTATAGGTTGCAAAGGAGGTAGGTTATTATAAATCACTAAGAACTACATAACTCTATTATTGATTGTGTTTTTGCTTTTAAGTGAGAAACTAAGTACTTACTAGTTTGAAGCTCAGAGTCATTGTTGGAGTTCTGGAAGAACTTCAAGAAGCCACCGGAGTTCTGGCTGGAGGATGGTAGAAGAGCAAGGATATCATGAAAGAGGACACCTGAGTACTGAGTAGCCACCTTCATTCCATCACAGATGATTTATGAAACGTCAAGCAAGTAATATCATCTTCATTGCCACTTTCCAAATGGGGGATAATGGTACTCACTTGAGAGGGTTGTGAATATCAAATGAAATGAAATATGAAATGTGAAAGAGTTTTGTTCTTCCTGTAGAAGATGTTGTTGCAGAAGAACCAACATCCCCAAAGTAGTTTATGTCATTTTTGATTCTTTTGTTTGCTTTTGAGCAGAATTATCTTTGGGATTATTTTCCTTGAGGTCCTATGCCATTGGTGTGTTAAAGGTTTGGTTTTTCAAAGTTGAGGCTCTGGAGGGGTCTAGCTCTTGCCAGACCACAAATCTCAAGGTTATGGTATTGGGTCTGAATGGCAGGTTTCCCTTGGGCAAGAACAAGGGAGAGTAGGATGCTTCCCAAATTATCTAAAAGTAGGGGGTGGTGAAGAAGCAGAATCTTCATTAGAATAAAATAAGCATAATTATTAATACTGTGGATAGAATATTAAATAGGCTCTGCAATCACTGCAAGATTTTAAAACAATCAGATGCCAGAGAAAAATTCTATCTTTTTAAATAATTTTGAGTGACTTCAGTTTAAAAAAACATATCCAGTTATACTGCTGACATCAGACTGGAGAGGAATTTTCTCATTCAACTCTCCCTTTTCCTCCTCTCAGTTTGTTCGATCATGGACTATAACTGAGAATTTATGTATATATTCTCATTCAGGCAGAAAGAGCTACTTTTTTTTTTTTTTAAACGGGGTCTCTCTGTATTGCCTCAATACAGAGCCTCAAGTTCCTGGGCTCAAGTGATCCTCCTGCTGCAGTCTCCTGCATAACTGGGACTACATATATGTACCACTGTCCCCAACTCTGAACTACTTCTACCTTCCTGCTTTGAGTTTGAGAAACAGTTGCCTTGTGTCTAATATACAAATCAAAAGGAAGATTATAGACTTACTGAGGTTTTTTTTTTTTTGATTATTTCTGCAATTATAGCTTCTCCCATCTGATTTTTTTTATCTTTACTAAAAGTTTGCATCTTATGTGATTTCTGGTCTGCTTTGAATTGAATGGCTCAGTTGTAATGAACAGGTTCTCTTAGGGTTTTCTTTATTTAAGGGATCCTTAGAGTCTCTTCCCAGAAGATAATTATAAAAATCACATTTAGGCAGTGCATAGCAAGATGCAGTATGGAGATTTGAAATTGATTTAATATTAAAAGAAGACTGTACACCCAGAGTTTAAACTAGTGAGATGATAGAGAAAGTGAGGAAATAAATGAGGAACTAAATGTGGGCCAGGTGGTCTAGAGAAAGCCTGCTCTGAATTCTGTTAATCAATTTAGTAAAGAAAAGTCTGCTATTGACCTTATGAAAGTGTTTTAGTTTGATGCTTCTGAGAACTGTTGAGGCTGTGTAAAGACTTCTTCTCTTCAGTCTTTATTTTCTCTCACCTATCTACCAAGTAGCAATACTGATAAAACACTGACTAACAGGTATTTGGTGCTTACTGTGCTATTTTATTGAATTCTTCCAACTTTGAGAGGTTTGCATTCCCTTTTTACAAAAAAAAAACGAGGCTTAGATTCATCAAGTAACTTGCCAACATCACATACAAATGTGAAAGGGGGAACTCCGCTGTCCCCCTTTATCACATTGTTTGATTCCTTCTGTGGACCCTATGCTGGGCAGAAGGAGCCTTATGGTTAGGTTGGTTTAATCCAGTGGTTTTCAAAATTTCTTTCCCCATAGCAGAATCCCTGTCAAATGAATTTTTATATAGGCCTAATACAGAATAAAAATGTTTTAATATTTACTTTAAAAAAGTGAATAAAAAGCAAATCAGCAAAACAATATACCACTTCTCTCAGAAAAACTCTTCCTTGATTTTTTTTTTTTAAACCAGGGATTGAACCCAAGAGTGTTTAATCACTGAGCTACATCCCCAGCCTTTTTAATTTTGAGACAGGGTCCTGCTAAGTTGCACGCTGCTTTTAAATTATAGTTTTAGGAAACAGTTAACGTAATCTAAAAATTAAATTTAAATTAGCCATTTGGAGCAATTCAGAAACCCCTCATGGAACCTTAGGGTTCTACAGAACACACTTTGAAAAACACTGGTCTAACGCTTTCTTTTAACAAAGGAAACCGAGGCCTAGAAAGCACAAATGGTTGCTTGGTACTAGGGAACAGGAAGTTCGGTCAAAAAACTTTTTACATTTTAAGATTAGTTTTTCAAGCTTTTAAAAATTTCTTGTAAATATAAAAGTAGTTCATATTCATTTTATTAAAAAACTAAAAATACAGAAAAATATACAGAAAGAAGTAGAACATAATCCATAACTTTATCAGTGAACAATAAACCTCTTCTAACATTGAGTGTAATATTTTTTTCAGAATTAGGATTAGGCTGCATATATGGGCTTATGTTCTATTTCATTCCTTTAATGTTATGAGGTTCAATTTTCTTGGGTGATAAGGTTTTTACGGTGATTACATAATGTTTTTCATAGATATGACATACTTTAGCTGTTCTCTTATTGTTCAGCAAATTTATATATTATTTTTTACTCTTTTTTGTGGGGGGAAGTAGGTGGGTAGTAGATATTGAACTTAGGGGCACTCAACCACTGAGCCACATCTACAACCTCTTTTTATATTTTATTTAGAGACAAGGTCTCACTGAATTGCTTAGCACCTCACTGTTGCTGAGGCAGGCTTTGAACTTGTGATCCTCCTGTCTCAGCCTCCTGAGCTGCTGGGATTACAGGCATGTGCCATCACACCTGGCTTATTTTGTACTCTTTGGTTTAATAAGAAATGCTGGGATGAACATATTTGTCTATAAATTGTTGTTTTATAATTTTCACTGTTTTGCTAAGATAATTTCCCAAAGAGTGAAAATATTGAATGCATGAAGGGTCAGTAAAGAGACATTTCCACTAAGCTCCTATCACTAGGCTCATGGCTGAGGCCCCGTAGCAAACCATGGATTAATAAGAGGAAAGCATGCAAATTTATTTAATATAAGTTTCATATGACATGGGACATTTAGAAAGGAAGACCCCCCAAACAGGGAAAGCTGTGTGTGTGTTATTAACACTAGGTTTGGTGGAAAAATGGATAAGTGTAGAGAGGCATGACCAGATGCAAAGTGTGATCTAGTGGTGATGAACTGGGGCAGCTTAGCAGGGCACGTTCAGATTCTTCTCTGAGTTGTGCGTCTTAAAGATAAGGTTGTTCCTTTTCTTGAGGTAAAGAGGGTACCTCTTAAATGACATTCTTAAGGCCTGCTTTAAGGGCAGGGAAAGATAAGATTGGCTTTCCTGCTTCTGCTGCCTTTTCAAATACTTTGATGTCATATTTTGGGGTGGCGTGTCCTTTACCCCATCACCCCATCTGACCATTTGTCTTAGCTGTGGAGTGTCCAAGGGTTTGGAGTTTTCTCCTTCCCTATAGGAGGAGGAAGAAGGGTCAGGTTGGGGCTCAGGGGAAAAACCATTCTGAGCATCCTGACATGTGTCCTCTTCACAAACTGAGTGCTGGTGTGCGCTTACAATGGTTCAAATACAGGTAAACACGTAGATCTGTGGGACACTTCGTGGGGAGAACACTGTTCTCCACTCAGGCCTGGCTCACTTGAGTGTGCAGGTCCCTGGCCACTGCTGGGGCAGGGAACTCCTGAGGCACTCTCTGGGCAGACCTTTGCCCCAGGGCATGTTGGATAGGGCTGTGCCAGGCAGCCAGGCTAGCAAAGGAGGGAAAGCAAGAGATCCAAGCCATTTTCAGCTTTTCCTTTGCAGATCCAACCTTTTAAGCATACCTACATTTACCTGCAAAGGCAATCGTTTTGCATTTTAATGACAAATCAAGTACGCTAACTTGCATTTGAAACGAAAGTGCCTTAAATGTCTCTGGCTGTCAGAATGAGATGTTAGGAGCTTGATGAAAAGCGAACAAAGAAGACAAAGTATGAAGCCTGGATACAGTGCAAAATGAAATAAAACCTTGTATGGCCTGTCAGGGGTGTCAGTTGATATTCATATCTAAAGCACATTATAGCATTACTTTGCAGCGCATAGCTTACTCATCTGTCTTTTTTAATTCATCACATTCGAGCCCACATCTTTTAAGTCTCGTGTGTCAACAATGGAAGAAATCTGTTAATTGACAAATGAGTGTCACAAATGTGAATTGGTGCCTTTACATCAGCGGCAGGTGTAGTCTCTTTTGTTTTTTGTTGGATCTATTATTGGCATAAGCCAGTGTAAGACATCTGTCTTTGTCGGAATGAGAAATGACAGGCCTTCTTGGCTGTCATTGTCTTAGTGCGTGCTCATTCTGTGAGATACTGTATAAAGATAAAATGTCAGTTAAAAGAATATGAAAAACTATCTGGAGGAAGTCCTTAAATTACTCAGAGAGGGGATCCGGGAATTGGGGCTGAATTGAAATCCGAGTGTTTCAGTTTGTATCTATCACACCTATTTAAAAATAATATTTCCTGAGTAACAGGATGAGGTTATCAGGCATTTAGGAAAATGTTATGTTGTGCCGATGTAATTAGCTTTATAAGGTGGGGAGAAAATCTACCTTTGCAAGATATGAATTTATTTATTATAAGGTCATCTTTCCGACAAGCTCAGAATTGTCTCAATAAAAACACTCCAGGTAGGATTCTGGGTGTTGATTTGCATGTGTTTTGAGATATTGAAATTGTTCTTCTCCAATTTCTTTTTCGGTTATATTCCTATCTGAGACTGATGAGAAGCGTAATGAAATAAAAAAGCAGCAGTTGTGAGGTGATGAGACAATTAGTGGGGAGAAAACTGTTAGTGTCACAGAGCTTCTGGTGGGTTTAGAGATGCAGGCGAGGTCTGGACACCTGAGGCTCTGTTGATAATTCAATTTCCTGCTGGTGAGTTAGGAGGTTGTGGATCTGAGGGTGGAGGCTGCTCCCTTACCCTTTTTTTCTGGGGGGTACCAGGGATTGAACTCAGGGGCACTCAGGCATTGAGTCACATACCCAGCCCTATTTTGTATTTTGAGACAGGGTCTCACTGAGTTGCTTAGCACCTCACCATTGCTGAAGGTGGCTTTGAGCTCTCCATCCTCTTGCCTCAGCCTCTAGAGCCGCTGGGATTACAGGCATGCACCACCAAGCCTGGCTCTTTACCCTCTTCTCGCTGTTTCAGTGAGAGCCAGATAGCCGGGGTGTTTAGGGTTGGTGAGGACTGGGTGACTTCAGCTGGGTATGTCCTTGTTATAGGATGGGCAGACTCTAAGGAGGGCTGCCCAAACTTGAGTGTGTCCACAGTCCCCCAGGGAGCTTGTTCAAATGCCAGTAGGTCTGGGATTGGGCCTGATATTCTGCATTTCTAATAAGTTCCCAGGTGATACTGACCTGCTGCTTCGCAGAATAGACTTGTGCATCAGGGACTTTGATTCATTCTTCCCATAGACCATGTGAGGGGCTCCCTTAGTGTGGAGTTATGAAAGTCTCAGGATGCTGGGATGGCCTGGGCTGCTTTGGACGATTTCTACATGAAGAAGTTATTTCTTCTGCAGAAATGTTTCTAATCACTTTGGAGGAGGCCAGGATCTATCGATTTTCTTCCAGCTTTATGTGTCTAGGGAGACAGGCCCTTCTCCTAAGTTCAAGGTAACCTCTTGCCTTCTCTGAAGGGGTGGGTGGGTGTTGGTGTGTGCGCTCATATGTGCTGTGCACATGTGTCCATTGTCCTATGTGAGAGTGGCACTCACTGATGTGTGTGTATGTGTTGACAGAGTGTGTTTTTGTGTACACACAAGTGGTGTGTCTGGGAATAGGTCTGTCACGAAGCAAGCCTGCATGTGCAGTGGTTTTTGTGTAATAGTGATCACACCTGTTACCTGTGTTTAGGGCAGGCATGTACCAAGCCTGGGTGGAGGGAGGGGAAGGGAGCAAGTTTGCCAACAGGAGCAATAGGGCTCCTTGACCGATAACTCATTTGAATAATCAGATCGATGGGGTAGACGTTGAAGAAAAAGAAACTACATGAGATTCTACTGCTGGGGCTAAAATGGAGTCCTTCGGTGCCGTTAGTCTTTGGTAAACATAAATGCCTCCAAGGTTCCTCCTGGCACAGTGCTGTGGAAGCTGACTGCAGTGTTTATTTTCAGTTGGAATAGACCCCTGGCAAAGTTAGACAATGCAGCTGGGATCTGGGGAAGTCCTCAACTCATCACTGGGGGACCAAGGAAGGGCAGTCTGTGTGGAGCCCCCCAGGCCAGGCTCTCTCCTCCCCTTTCCTTTTTATTTCAGCTAGTCATGACTCAGAGAGTACAAAGACCCCTCTTTTCTTTTCATGCAGACTAATAATGAACTAATGAGTACTTGGGAGGATGAAGCTGTATTTTTTCTGAAGGACTCCGGGCAGTTGATTCTTTTTCTAGACTTTTCCCTCCTTCCCCTGGGTCGCCACCTCCTTCCTTTCAGATCCCGTGCACTGAAGCCCTTTTGCTGGCTGACCCTTAAATGCTCTGTCCTGGAGGAAATTTTAATTTTGTTTCTTAAATTAAAACAAGGCTTACCTGACATGGGTGAGGCGAGCCAGAGAGAAGGGACGGGAAACAGCCCATCTGAAAGAGGCACGTAAGTTGTACCAGAAATCCCTTTTACTGTAAACTAGGCCGTTTTTGTCACATGGAGAGGGGGCTGTTTTGCTTTCTCTGGAGGAGCGTGCATTAGTAAAAGAAGTGGCTGGAAAACAGAGTATACAAGTGCCTCCTCGCACATGTCCCCTGCTCACCTTCTAAAAACGGGCAAGGCATGCACATCTATCTCATGTTTATCCACACACACACATCTGTGTGTGCAGACATAGGCCAGACCCACGTGCAGATGTCCTTCTGTATGCACACGGTGGGACTCAGAACATAAGAAGACCATTTTACGTGCCCTCTCTTGGTTTTCATTGCCAGCTGTCATAGAGAATCTGAAACAGACAAAAATTTATTGGGTAGTATTTAGAAACATGTCGGTGGTAACGACTGCAGCTCTGATTTCAATTAACACCCACTAAATTTGGCCTAGTGCAGCACATTTGTAGACCTGTTGAACGCGCTTGGCATCACGTTGCAAAAAAAAAAAAAAAACCTGAAGTGGCCGTGGTTTAAAAACCAGTTTAGGTTGACCAGATCTTTGGTCCCCTCCCCCAGTCTGGCACATGGTGGTGGGCTCCCCCGTGAAATGCACAGACCTCAAGATTCTCTCAGTTTGGATTTTTATAAAATGACCTTTCAATTGCAGAGAGCACAGTTAAAGTTTTAGCGTCCAATCTGGCTTAATGAAATACTACTTTGGAGTTCATAATTCATCATTTTTCACACCCTGCTCACCCCGTTTTTCTAGCTATTTGGGTGAAAACAGCTGGGGAAGTGCTGCATTTTATGATTAAGGCACTAAAAGATTAGCCGTAGGCACTGCCCATCTATGGGGCTACAGAATTCAGGCTGCTGACAGCAGATCTGTTTTGAATCGGACTCAGATTAAAGTGAGTGAAAATCATTTGGGGGCTGAGGGCTTGAAAGGTCACACATGTAATGAATTGTGGGTGCTTGCCTGGCTTCCCAGGCGAGAACCGTAAGCAATTATTAAATGCCATTGTGCGTCAGGAAGGGTTGGTTGGTGGTGACTTTGAAACTTTCCAGAAGCGAGCCTGGGAGATTGCAAGAGGTAGTAATAAGGCCTTGGGTGGGAGATGATTTGGAGGGCCGTTGCTATATTTGGGGAGAGGTTTTTATTTCTCTCCCATCTTCAGTTTACTCTGGGTCAGGAGTGACGGAACCCTTAGTTGCAGGGGTGTGGGTGGGTCTGTGGGGGGGACCTTGAGGATACCTTTTTTCTTTGTCTTGGTGAGTTCCTTCAATTGCTTCCTGCTGTCTCTGGGTGCCCTGGGAGTTGGTGGCTTTGCTTCAGGGATGTAAGCATTAACAGGCCTTTATCAACAACCTCTTTCCATCCACTGAAGCCACCTCGAAGTACCTCGGGCAGCTGTACAGCCGTAAGGGTTTGATGAAAGTTTGGGGTTTATTCCCCCCTGCAGGTGGGGGCTGGGATTGCCTTGGCTAAATGAAGCTATACCCACTCCCCCCCCACCCCCACTCGATGTTATTTTCCATCTCAGATGGTGTGACCTAACTCTGTGGAGAGATTCCAGAAATCTCCTTCATCACAGGAAGGAAACACTTTCCACTGAGTTAACCCTTCTATTTGTCATGGATCTCTACCACTTCCAAACCATTCCTTCCTCTCTTGATTCTCCTTTTTGAGCTTTTCAGAAACCCTGACATAAATCTCCGAAAAGAAAAGGAAGGTCGGAAAATCAACAAAAACCAACACTGAAATAATTCCAGCGAGTTGGTGATTTTTTTTTTAATTAGTTGTTCAAGACAATACAGTGATCTTGACATATCATATATTTGATTCAAAATTTTTTTTCTTTCAGTGACTCAATGGATTTATCAACAGCTACCAGTACTTGCTGTGCACCAGGTGGGGTGTTAGGTATAAAAGATGCAAAAATGACACAAGTCCCAGGAGAGGAGCCATGTAGAAACAGGTAAATAGGACTCAGTGAAGGGATGAAATCTCAACTCATCCTGGGGTGGGCAGGCAGGCCCTGGAGTGGGTGCATGTCTGAGTTGAATCTGAAAAGAGAAGCAGTTTGAACCAGTGGGGAACACGAGGAAGACTTTTCAGGCAGAAGGGCAAGGCATGAGCAATGGCAGGGAAGGGCCAGACAAGTTGGAGCCAAGACTTTGCTTGCCCCAGGGGTGACTTCCCCTCTTGCCTTTTCTTGACCAGGGTGGATTGGCTCTGGCAATCTCTGGCTTACCCAGTCAATGCACGCAGAGTGTCTGAGTTGAATCAGTTGCTGTTTCCAGGGCTGGAGATGGCACAGAGCAAAGACCTCTGTCTTCTGTGCCTCTTTTTTTGTCCCAGATCTTCTTCTTCTTTTCCCCTCCTGAGTTTCTCCCACCTTTGATCTTTCTTCAGGATAAGGAACTGGGATCTATCAGGGTGATGAGATGGAGGAGGGGCAAACAAAGGATGTGGCCTCCCCATTGGGTGCATAATGTGGTTCCTGGGAGGCCTACTTGTGTGTGGGCAAATTGTGGAGGCTGAGACCAGCTGTATGGCCAACATCAAGATTGCAAAATCTTTACCTGCCCCAGTTCCATATTGCTGTGTGTTACCCCCATTCTCTTTATTCTGTCCTTACTAAGGTTCTTATTGCTTATTCATATTAGGTATGAATGGCTGATAGGGGTATACAAATCTCCAAGAAATAGCTACATGTTTCCAATGATATATCCTTAGACTAAGGTGAAACATCAGGCATCTTAGACCAGGCAAAAGAATTCGTTTTAAGGAGAGAGGTAGAAGGGGGCTTAGAGGATTCAGAATAGCACCCAAGGCTTCATGTAGGTGGTTGTCACTCTTCTTCATGGATATATTCCTTTGCTCCAAGTTGTTCTTAGTTAATTGGATTATTTTTTGGGGGATGGGTTAAGAAGTGGGGAAGACTGTCAGTTGGGGTCAAGAATGGGCAAAGCAGGGCCATTAGGTATCCAGCATCATCTTCATGTCTACATCGTTGTATGGCCATTGTATGTTAGGGACAGGGTGGCCACAGTCTAACCACAGAGCTCTTTCTGAAAGGATCCCTTCCAGAAGTTAGATTTGCCTCAAGAGAGATGCTCAGCATGATGGGACACACACCTCAGCCAGCAGTCGATTCACTTCTACCATGGCCCTACAAGTTCTTGTGGATTAGAGTTGATTTGAGTTTTTCCTGTTCCTTTTGAGATTCTGCAGCTAAAGTGATGATAATGATTTCTTTTTGGGCCCGTGAATTTGGAATGAAAGGAAACTTTTTTTTTCCTCCTGTGGTAGAAGGTTTTCACAGGAGATCTTTGGGGAAAATGGAGGGCACAGGGTTTGGAGCGGGTAGAGTGGGAAGAATGAATGCCAAGCCCCAACAGGGGTGAGGCGGGGTGAGGTGGGTGGATAGGTAGGGGTCTGCTTGCATTATTGGTGCGTGGCACCCATCCAGCTCGTGGCCTCTCTCACACAAAGCCTTCGTTCTGATTAATGGCATCCGTGTCTTGGAGGCATGGATTGTATTAGACCTTGTTTAAAAAGTGCTCACTATACATTCACTTACCCTGGAAGTGCACCAAAATAGGACGAGAGGAAAAAAGGGAGCGAGAGAAAGAGCCTGCATTTGGAAAGGGTAGAAAGGAGGGCTTTTTCCATGCATGCTTTCTGTGACTCTCTGTCCTCCTCAAGGCTTTATCTCTGCCGTGCTCCTATGGGAGAGCAAGGGGAAAAAGTGAAGACAGACGTCTTGGGAAAGAAAACGGGTTTCCCTGCCAAAACTGGGAGATGGTGCTGGCTCTCTTGGCTTTTTAGAAACTCCAAGAAATCTGCTGACATTTTAAAGGAAAAAAAAAGAGAGAGAGAGAGAGAAATGATTTATGATGACATCACATGTTGCCCAAGCAGATCCTGTGAGAGGAAAATGGCTTTTATAGAGAGCATGTTGCAATAAAGGAACAGTGAGTCACTGGGGGCACATCATCAATGAGATGCCTTTAGTTATTTGCCTTAACTGCCCCTTCCCCCACCTGTCAGAGGCATAGCAACTTCCAGGGTCTTGCTGTATAGAGGTTTGAGGGGTCTGAGCCCAGCCTGAACCCGGAATGTGTGCTGCTTTCTCAGCTCCTTTCCCCTCAACTTTTTTCTGATGACTGTGATGACATCTGGCGGTATTTTTAGTTCTGGTCATGTGCAGGTGTTGTACTGGCTGTCTGTGTGGACAAGGGGTGGGCAATAGAAGATGGTGGGGTGAGGGGAGCTAGCAACTTCTTTGTTTTTCTTGGAGTCACAGAACAGTGCTGGACTCTTGCAGAGGGATGGGGAGTTGCCTCCATGCTTGTTCAAGGTAAGGTTGATGTGGGCTGGGGGACCTAGGATAACGCCAAAGAGGATGGGCAGCCTTCTGGGCCCAGAAACCAGTGTAACTAACTGTCCTTTGATCTTCCAACAGGATTCAAAGCTTGGTATTGGGCTTCAGGGACTTGTCTGCTCTAGGTCATGTGTTGTGTGCTGTGGCTTGTCCCCTGAAGAGCACCAAGGCTAAATCTGAGCAATAGGGAAGGATCCAAGGGGCTTATCTTCAGTATCCCTACACTCCTGGTCCTTGGGTTCACCTCTCTCTTTCATTTTTCCCCCTTTCCTGTGCCACGGTCAAGGAGGGCTGAGGATCAGGTCTGAAACCCTTTCATGTGAAGGTCAAGTTGTTGGAATGGATTCTAACTACCTTGCATGTGCTTCCATAACTGTGAAAGGAAAAACAAAGCTGAAGGAGAGTTGCATTTGGAAAAGTTTCAGCCATTAGGAAGAGGGATCTGGGGTGTCCGTTAGAGATCGGGGGTGTGTATGGAGCACAGGTAGGTGGTTGTGCCAGCTATGGTGTGGATGATCCCTGGATGGCTTGTGTGGCTCAGAGCTTGCCTGAGGTCCTTCCTTGCAAGTGCCCTTGGCCCGAGAGGCCCAGTGATGGTCCACGGGAACAATCATGCCCCCCAGAGTGCATAAAGTTGGGAGTCTTCCCTCAGGAGAAGGGCCAGTCATTTCCTGGGCCGTGGATAGGACATCTTCAGGTGTTGGCACTGGTGATCCATGACAGGCCTTGACTTGTTTTTCTATAGTCTGGAAGGATCCATTTCCATACCCTGGTCTTTAAAGCTTTGGGCCTTCCTTAGTGAGTTACTGCCCTGGCCCAGCACATCAGTGGTTCAGAGCTGCCACTGGTCTCCCACATGGGCTAGTAGGTTCATGAGTTTAGAGGTTGGCCCCTACACCCTCTTTAGTAGTTGGCTTCCAGAGAGGAGAAATGGTCTGATTATGGTCCTCTTAGTGTCTGATAGACACAGGCACACCCTCTTTGTTTTTTAACAACCGTAGGTAGTGGTAGTAAGAAGCCACTTGCAATCCCATCACCTTAGTTCTGCTTTTATTGAGTTCTGGGCACACAGCAGTAAGCAAGACACTTTTCCTGCCTTCAAAAACTCACCTCCTGTGTTTGAAAGATCACCTTTTATTCTGTTGGAAAAAAAACAACCACCACACCATAATTTCATCTAGCAAGTTATGTTCAACTCCCTCATCTGTGGGAGTTGAGGGAGTTGAACTTCACCTGTAAGCCAGGCAACCCAGTAAGGGCATTTTTTATTACCTCCTTTTACTGTCAAGGTAAACCTGCCTAAGTACTCACAGTGCCTAAGTTGCAGAGTCAGTGTCAGGATTTTACTCTGTCCTGAGCCTGCTCTCCCTCTACCAAACCAGTCTCTTGCTAACCCACATTGTTTTGAGTTCTGCTGTTTTTCACTTAACATGTCAAAAGCATTTTTCTGTGTTTCTATAGTATTCATGATAATCTTTTTAAATGACTACATGATTTTTCTCCCCATGCTGATGTACTCTAATGTAAACCAGTCCCTGAAATATTGAATGTTTATTTCTAATTTCTTTGATGTTGAAAATCGAGTGGAGAGTTCCAAGATCCCCTGTGTCCCCCCAAAAGGAGCAATTAGCCTGACACAGATGTAGCCTTGTGGGGGTCTTCAGGTTGGAGGAATTCCTGTGTCAGGGAAGGTTCATGGGACGAGAGCTCGGCCCTTGTCCTTGATCCCCTGTCTACTTGCTCAAGCCAAATTTCTCTTCTGGGCCTTCAGAGATCCCCTCATCTGCTCTTTTCCTCAGGGAGAACCAAAAGTATCTGCCAGGCTGGTCCTTTCTGTCCTACTTATTTGTCCATCTTATACCCTAGTCCCAATCCATTCTCTTTATGCAGAATGCTCTCTGCCTTTCCTCCCACATCTTCTCTATCCAACTGTCCAGGCTTTAAACCTCAGCTCAGGCGTTAAATCTCAGCTCAACATAGATAGCTTCCAGGCCCTGCTGCCAATGTCAGGTTCTCCTTGCACCAAACTCCCTGAAACTCTGCCTTGTTCAACTTGACACCAAATTATATGTTGTCATATGAATTCTTGTCTTCCCAAAATTGAGTAAGGAAAGAGGCGGGGTGGGGGGGGTCTTACCCACTCCTGTCCTCATTGTGTCCCAGGCTCTCTTCTACTCTCGTCTTGTTTGATTTTCATATTGACCTTTTGCAGTGGAATTTTATCCCTGCCTTATAGTGAAGAAGGCTTAAGTAGTTGTCCCAGTTACCCAAGCCCAGGCACGAGAAAATGAAAGCCATGACATTGGCAGCACTCTCAAATGGCAGGTACAGAGATCATTTCTTTAACTTCTTAATGTCCCTTAACCGTCCGTGTGCACTGGAAGACACGTAGTAGGTGCTCATTAAATGTGTGTCAAATTGAATTGTTGGGCAGTTTCCTTTGTGGGGTTGAAAATTCCTCCAGTGCAGTGCTGAATCAGAAAGGAAAAATTTAGTCAGCCCTGCATGTGGTGTGTGCTTTTCATTTCAAACCCTGATCTCTGTAGTTTAGCAAGGGTCAGGCATTGACACGAGGTGGGTAGGAGGAAAAACATCTTGAAACAGCCTTCTGCTCTGAGCTAGAGCAAAGCCCCACATCTGTTCTTTGTCTTCCTCCTTCAGTTTCCCTCTCCCTCGGAGGTCCTAACAGCTAGAGGGAAGGTGGGTGTGGCCAGTCTGAGAACAGAATGACCTTGGCATAGGCAGGAGGGAGGTTGGCATGATTTAGTCACCTTTAGCTTTGGGGGTCAGGTCAGGTTCCTCTATGATGGACCAAGATAGAGCTGTTTTGCTATCAGACTGCTTGGTAAATACTGGAAAGCTCTGGAGATCTTTCCTATTGCTGCTTCCTAGTTCTTGGCTGGAGATGTGAGCGTGGTGTAAAAGAGAGTGAGGCTTAATCAAGAGGTGTAGATCAAAGGGTGAGGAGAGCTGGAACTTCTCTTTTTCTTTCTTTCGTCTCCCTCCCTGTCTTTCTTTCTTTTCTTGTGTTGGGGATCAAACCCAGGGCCTTGTGTGTGCTAGGCAAGTCCTCGACCACAGAGCTACATCTTCAGCTCAAACCTAGAGCTTTCCTGCAGGGGCCAGCATCATTTGTGGTAGAGGTAAGGGTGAGAGCTGCGGAGGCCCTGTGTGTGATGTGCAGCTGCAGAAGCAAGTGCCGGTGAGCTAAAGGTATGAGAGAGATGGGATCTCTAGGGATCGAGATGATCATGTTCCTCAAAATAACCATGTTTGAAATGTTGGGATTCCCAAGTTCAGTGCTTCCTCAACACGAGGATTTCTGGGAGCCTCTCATGCCAGTCTCCCATTGAAATCACCACACAGTGGCTCAGTGGTTGTGTTTGGAGGTGGGGTTATGAGTGCACCTGCAGAGAGGGTGCACCTGGGAGCTTGGGCTCCAAGCAGACTCCATGGGTGCAAGTCTCAGCTCCACAGACAGGGGTTGCTGCAATGTTGTGTAACCTGCTTAACATTTCTGTGGCTCAGTTTCCTTACCTGTGGAGTGCTGGTTCAGAGGACATATGACATGATGCTAGCAGATTACTTACTACGTGATGTCTGGCTTGTGGTAAGCACTCAGTAGGTACTGCCACCTGCAGCTCTTTGTGTCATCATGAACATGATCATCATCTCTCCAGTGACCAAGGTAATGCTCTCCTGGTGCACTGGTTCTCACACTGCATCCCATCATTGTCAGTGTCACCTAGTAGTTTTTTTGGAAATGGAATTTTAGATTCAGTAGGTCTGAGGTCAGGTCCAAGAGTTTGCAGTTCCCATGACTTCCCAGGTGCTGCTAATGCACCCGATCTATGTGTTTCCTGTAATATAATTTAGAGCATGCTGTTGCAGGTTCTGTTCTTCCCACTGTAGTGCCATCTCTCCTCATTCTTTGATGATTTGTTACCCACAATCCCTTTGAAATCAAGGATTCCTATGGGTGGTGCAGGACAGCTTGTTGGCATGATGAGATGTCATAAAGAGGAAGTAAGGCATGAGTGATTCCTGCTCTTTAAGCCAGCCTTGCTTGGGTATGTGTCTTAGTCTGTCTGGGCTGCTATGACAAAACACCATAGATCAGGTGAGAAGAGAAGAAATTTGTTTCTCAAGGAGGCTGGGAACTCCAAGATCAAGGTGATAGTACATGGGGTGTCTGGTAAGGTCCCACTTCCCCTTAGGAAGCTGTCTTCTCATTCTCACATGGTAGAAGGGGCAATGGGTCTCCCTTGGCCCTCTTTTATAAGGGCCCCAATGCATTAATTAATCTATACTTCCCAGTGGGGAGACTTTGGGAGTGAGGATTTCAGCATTTGTATTTGAGGGGTGGAGACGAAAGCATTCAGACCATAGCAGTGCAGGTCAGACTTGTGGTTACAGCGGAGACCATCTGTCAGATGACCTTCTGAGTGTTTTGGATCTTCTTGGAGGTGATCAGAGTGAGATGTACTCTGGGCCCCTTATTGTAACACCATTTCCCTTTTTATCTTGTCCTTTTTCCTGAGGACTGATCCCTTCACTCTTCAGTGGAATGGTAAGACTCTGTGTGTGTGATGTGTCAGTACTTGATTGATTTAATAAACGTGGTCTCCAGGAAGATCCTCACCTGTAGGAAGTTGTTCCTGATCCTCTGTCCTGCCCTAATGATTGGTGGTGCCAGTCTCTGAAGGGTGTGGAACACACTCCAGGGCCAGCATTGCTATATGTTGTCTCTAACACACACTCATTGTGTTTCTGCTCATTGGGGGTGGAGACTAGTTGGTAGTTCTTTTATCACTAGCCTAGCACCTGGCACAGAGTCTCATATAAAAATATCTCTTGAGAGATTCTACATGTCCTCTGAGACATCAGAGTATGAGTCCCATGTGCCCGATGGGATCTTTGGAGAGTACCTGGCACTGGGAACTAAAGGAGTAGATGTGGGCAGGTCCTGGCTGGGTGCAGGAGGGAGTTCTGAAGACCCAAGAAGCTATCATAGCTCTTAGTTTTCTCCCCAGGGTTATAATTGCTTCCTTTCTGTGTTTCCTGGGGAGATGGTCCTCTTTAGCTTGAAGGCATCTTGAGAAGCTCTCCCTGGAGATTAGCGTGGGAGTAGGTTAGTTTGAGCGGTTGGGAGCCAACGCCCTGGGGAAGGGAGAACCAGGGCCTGGGTGTAAGTGGAGTAGTGAAGGAATCTGGGCAGTTCAGGGAAGCCACCTCTCATTCCTCTTCCAGTTTTCCTAACCAGTGTTAATTTTGAGAACCTGGGACTGTTTCTGAAAGATAATTGGATCACTGAGTTTCTCTGTTAGTTGAGTAAAGTAGTCTTTTTCCTAAAGAAACCCTGGAAGGGCTGATCATTGAAGCCCATTGTTTCAGGTAATTCATGGTTTGGTATCTGGGCTCCTTTGAAGTAAAAAGACTCCAAAATATAAACCTTTCTCCTCATAATAGAATCTCCTTGTGTTATTTAAATCCCCGGGTTTTACATTACAATAGTCGCCCATCAGGCTTGGAGAGAAATGGAACTTTCTCTGACAATACGGTATGTGGTGTTCTTGCTGGCTTAAAATTAAACCTAATCAAGAGGTGTCACTGGAACCCTGTACTGAGTAAATGATGGAGCATGAAATAAAATGATTTATATAACCCCCCCCCCCCAAATAGGCACTGCTTTTAAATGTTTTTCTTTTTTCTGAAAGAAGGTGTGGGTGTTGAAAGTGATTTTTGATTATGCTTTTCTTAAGTGGTCCAAGACCACAACATTCAAAGAGTCGCCTCCCACCTCCCTGCTTTCCCACAAGGTAGATTCTTATTTGAACTTTCACAGTTTGCAAACACCAGAATGTTCTGGCAGCTTCTGTATTCTGGCCCATCAGAATGGAAATAGGAGTCTTGAGAGATTCAGGAGATGCGGGGACCTGAACTGAAAGTGGTGTGATTCAAGTCTTATTCATATTTATTGGATTGCTACTTGAAGTCTGTTACATTTGGGCTAAGTTGGTTGTAGTGCCATTGAAAAAATCACTGCTTGTGAGCCTGGCATGGTGGCGCACGCTTCTAATCCCCAGCAACTGAGGAGGGTGAGGCAGGAGATTTGCAAGTTCGAGGCCCGCCTGGGCAACTTAGTGAGATCCTGTCTCAAAATACAAAAGTAAAAATGGCTGGAGAAGTTGGAGAAGTAGCACAGTGGTAAAGATCCTCTAGGTTCAATTCCAAGTACTGGGGGGAAAATTCATTCCTTCCTTCTTTCTATCTATCTATCTATCTATCCATCCATCCATCCATCCATCCATCCATCCATCCATCTATCTCACTGCTTATGAATTTAGGGCTCCAAATAGAAATAGATGTATTTGCACAAGTGTGGACCAAGCTGCCAAGGGATAATAGCAGCTCTCAGGAATCAGGGAGGTGGGGGTGGATTCTGCCCTGCCTTCCTACCCAAATTATGTGCAAACTCAGCTCATCCAGTTCCTCCTCAAATTTGTTCTTGTCTCCTTTATCTCGGTTAATGGTATCACCATCCTCCCAACATCCCAAGTTCAAATCTAAGTTCACGTTCTCATACCCTTAAGGTTTGTTCTTCCTGCCCCCTTCTTTTTGCTCCTCCACATCTTGTCAGCAGAGCCATGTGGAGAGTCACGGTCAGATCCAAGTTACTCCCTTGCTTGAAACTAGTGTCTGTAGAAACTACGTCAACCTCCGGGTCTTCCAGTGACTTTTCTAGCGTAGCTACTCTTTTCCTAAGGCCAAGTGAACGGACTCATTTTGTCTTATGTTTTCCTAGTTCTTGGTCTTCTCTTGTATTAGTTTGCCAGGGCTGCTATAACAAAATACTATAGATCCAGTGGCTTAAACAACAGAAAAATTCTTTCTTGCAATCCTGTAGGCTTAAAATCTAAGGTCAAGGTGTTCTCAGAGTTGGTTCTCCTGAAGACTCTCCTTGGCTCGCAGGTGGCTATCTTCCTTGGGTTTTCACATGGCCTTCCCTCTGTGTATCCGTTTCCTAACCTGCTCCTCTTAGAAGGACACCAGTCATATTGGATTGGGGCTACCCTAATGACCTCATTTTAACTTAATTACCTCTTTTAAGACCTGTCTTCAAATACAGTCCCATTCTGAGGTCTTGGGGTTAGCACTTTGACATGAGGGTTTGGAGGGGCATCATTTAGCCCATAACACCTCTCCCCTAGGAAAGCCCTTCTATCTCCACCTCACAAACACGTGTTCAAGGCTCCTCCCAACATTTCCATCCAGTCCTTCCTCCTCACTCTGTGTGGGATTGCCCTGCTGCCCTCTGCACCCAGGGAGCCTCCCACTTTGGCCAAACCCCTGAGTAAAATTGCTGGCACGAAGGCTGGATTTCTGCTTCCACTTTTGGGGACCTGAGGCTTGTACAACTCCTGGGGCCCTGCTGTTCCCACTACAAGCAGTCCCTCCTGCTTCAGCATCACTCAGAGTGCACCACGCCCGGGCACCCAGGCTTTGACGAATCTCCCTGCCTGCAGGCCTCCTCCTCAGTTCTGTAGTAGTTACTATTCCTTTTCTAATTCTTTATGCACATGGCCCTTTCAGCTATGGCAAAGGACACCCTGGTCCTTTCATGCACAGGCAACTTGGGTCATTGCTGCTGCTGTGACCCCCAAGGCGTCGGCCTTCTTTCCTTCATTTCCTATTTTCTCCTCCCTTTCCTCATTCTTCAGAACCATGCTCCATTAAAGAAATGGTTTGTCATCCCTTTGATTTTTAGACCATTGCTCTGAAGGATCACAGGACATGGGAGAAGGTCTTTAAGCTGGCGTGTCACTGGATACCCACTCTGAGCTGCCTGCTTTCACCTTGGAAGGATGCAGCTGTCTCCCAACATTACAACCTGCTTCAAGTCAGGTGGAGAAAAATAGCGACGGGAACATCATCTTTAAGAGTCTGAATGTGCTGAGTGGATACTTTGGAAGCTAACCTCAGGCAAAGGTCCTTGGTTCAGGCTTGGTGACGGATGTGGCATTGTCTGCTGTTAATAACCAAGAGATTGAAGGTCCAACGAGGCCATATTTTTGCCTGTCAACTGGGACTCTCCTTTCCTTTAACTTCTTTAGTTTCAATATTTGATTTTGCTTGGGCTCACCTCTAGAGTTGCTTTGTCTTGTCCCTGATCATGTTACTATATTTGATTGACTGAATTAAGGAAGGTTTCTGTTTCAACGTAAGTATTTTGCATTTCACATTTAAAAGATTGTTCTTTAATAACTTTGGAAGAAGTTGACCGACTTAATGAAATCCCATCCATTATAAAAAAACATTAACATACACCTCAGGTTTCATGTGAATGTAGTCTGTCCCCTTGGAACAAAATGGTGATGGGTAAAAGTCCCCACAAGGTCATTTCTAAAACAATGTATAAAGGATTTTAGAGTGAATTGGTGCATTTTTACAAGATATGGAGCTATTGTCCGATTTATATGCATCTCTGTATAAAAAGAGGACATCTCTATGTAGCCAGTGAGGGATGGGACAGATGTGGTATTGTGTGGCCTCTGTGACTAACATTGTTTTTAATTTTTTAAATATATATATATATTTTAGTTGTAGGTGGACACAATACCTTTATTTTATTTATTTATATTGGTGCTGAGGATTGAACCCAGTGCCTCACACGTGCTAGGTGGGTGCTCTACCGCTGAGCCACAACCCCAGTCCCTGACATTGGTTTTTGACCTTTGCACTCCTCCTTGACTGCTGGCCTACTTCTCCTTCCTTCTCTCACCATGAATGTCCTCTGTGAACCCTGGTCACTTGGACATGGTTCATTCAGTTTGGACCTACCCTCCTCCCCCCACCCCCCGGGGGCCTTCCTTCCCTGGCGTTATTTCATCTCTTTGGCTCCATGCCTTCAGGGACCCCCTTCAAGGCCGGGCCATTTCTGATTCATTTGAGCTCTCGGGGCTCCTTCCTGCAATAGAAAGAGTTCCTGTGTTCGTGGAGCTTACGTTTTATTTAGAGAAGGTGGGTAAGAGGGTGCAGCCAAGCCAACAGCGAGGTTCCACTCACCTGGGGAAAGCCGAGGCTGGTCTGAGAACATCTAAAAGGTCCACCCAACCTCAGGAGAAGTGAAGAACATCAGAAAAGGCATCCTGAAGGGTCCATTCATTTTCATTTACGTACAGAGCTGTTAATGCTTTCAGGGAGCAGTCACTGTCCAGTGGGAAACAGCAGTGGACTAAGCAGGCAGGGTGCCTGCCTTCACGGAACCTATTTTTTAACAAGATGGGTCAGCCAAGTGAAGTGGTGTTGGGAGTTGAAGACTGTTCCAGGCAGAGGGAACAGAATGAGGATATTCAAGTCACAGAAGAAAAGAAAGGTAGAGGCCAGATCACAAGAGGGCTTGTGAACTCTTTGGATTTTATCCTGAGGGTAGGCTTGCCACTCAAGGGTTTTAGTCAGGAGACTGATGTGGTCATATTTGTATTTTAGTAAGATCTCTTGATCTTCCTAAAGAGTAGGGGAGCAGGTTATTAGGTGAGTCATGAGGCTTCTGAGTCCTCCAGAAGGGGCTGCACTGGAACAGTGGTAGTGTGACAGTAAAGTAGATGATTTTAGGCAATATTTTAGGGGCGGTTTTGATGTTATTTATGTTGAGTGGATGTGAAGAGGGGAGCATGGGAGGAATCACAGCTGAGTTTTTTTGTTGGAACAACTGGATGGATGGTGGTAGCAATCTCAGAGATAGGGAAACCAGGAAGTTTCAGGGCTTTCAGGGTTTAGGGGAAGAGGGACCAATGAATTTGGGACACTGAATTTGAGGTGCCTTTGGGGCATCCATATGGGAATGTCTAGGAGGCAGCTGAACACACAGTTGTACGGTTGAGAACCAAGTCTGGGTTGGAGGGAAATTTCCCAGTGGGAAGCATCAGCATAATGTATTTAGAACTTCATTAATGGGAATGGGGAGTAGATGATTACTTGGGCTTGGGGGTCAGTGTAGGGTAAGAAGAGATTATAGGTCAGATCTGAGGAATTAAGGGATGAGCTGAGAATGAATAGCCAGAGAAGGTGGAGGGAAACCAGGAGATTTGTAGTTTTCCAAGAGCTGAGGAAAGAACAGTGTAAAGAAGAGAGAACATTTTGAGGGATTAAATGGTGCAGAGAGGAAAAACAAGATGACTTTTTGGACTAGCCACTGAACACTTGAACACTTTCACTTCTGTCTGTCCCCACCAACAGCTGTCCAAGTCCAAGGCATCATCATCATCTCTCACCTAGATTTTTGCAGTAGCCTCCTAATTGGATCACCTTTGGTAGAGAGTGATCTTGTGAGAGGCGATTCTCATTATACTGCTTCCTTGCTCGGAGTCTTTTAATGGTTTTCTGCTATAGAACGAAGGCAAACTCCTTAGTGGGATTTGGGTCTCTGCCTCCTCCTCTTGTACCACATTGTGTTTCTCTCTGCCCAACCACACTCTTCTTCCCTAAATGCGTTGAACAAGCCAGGTCTCCTTTGGACATTGGGACTTTGCGCATGCTACTTAGAGGTCTCTTACTTCACTTTCCACCTTTGTCATTCCTACTTGTCTTTAATATTTCAGTTCCAGTTGCACTTGATCAGGGAAGTCTTCTCTGTCCTCCCTCACGAGACTAGGCCTCTCTCTGTTGCTGTTTATGTGACATCACCTCTCTGTCTTTTATGGCTGTGGCTAGTTACATTATGTTCTAGCTTTTCTCCCTCCACAGATCTATGCCTTTTGCCATGTGGCTTTGTAATTTCTATGCCAGAGTATGTTCCCTTGACCTACTGATGTTGGGCATGGCCACATAAATTGCTCAGGTCAGTGAAACCTAGTTGGAAGTTTGAATGTGCCTGTTCTGAGGCTAGACCTTAAGAGGCATTGCACATTTTGTTTGCCTCTTAAGCTTCTGCCATTGCCTGTTCTGAGACTGGACCTCACCATGAAATAAAATAGAGCAGACTTGAGTCAGCTCTGTGGTTTGCAACCTGGAGTCCACCTAGCCCAGTTAGGTTGTAGCTGATTTGCAGATATATAAGAATAAATGTTTATTTTAAACTTCTGAATTTCAGAGTAATTTGTTAGGCAGAATTATCTTGACAAGAGATGACTGATACAATAGCCACCACAATTGCAATTATATTTATTTATTTATTTATTTATGTCTGTTGTCTCAACTACATATTCTAAGTCCTGTGAGTATAAGTTTGAGTCTGTTACTGTGTACCATGTTTTCTAGTATTGTGCACAATGTGTAATACATGGCAGGTGTGCAACCATAATTGTTAAGCGACAGAGTCAATTCTGTGTTTCAACTCAACTATGTAGTATAAATCCCTAATCTTCCCTTATAATCTTAGGAGTTTACTGGTTCTGGCCAAATTGGCCCACTGTCAAAGGATACATTGTGCATTCAATTATAATACTTCACTAATGTGAAACAAAATGACAGGTTTTCGAAATGCAACTTTACTGTACTTCAAAAAGGACATTTGATAAAATGTTGGTTTGTGCTAAGAGGTTACAGAGTGGCATGAATTGTGGGAGAATACAGTTCATCTGCAATCTTAAAGCACACATGAGCTTCGTTAATGATTTCCTTATCTAGATTGCTGTGTATGACATTCATCATGTTCCCCATTAACAAATAGGTGCATTTTCATAGATAATTTCTACATTAGAAACAAATCAAGCCTTTAAAATCTGCTGTTGTACTGTCTCTACCTTTAGAGGTAGCCTGCATTCTCCCTTGAATGTGTATTCATTACCCCCAAAGGCCTCTCTCTCTCGAGATTGCCTCCATTCTCCCTTAAATATGTTTCTATTCTCCTAAATGAAAATATTTCCTCAAAAAATATTTGCTGTTGACTTAAGAGTTAACTGAGTTGACAGAATCACTCATAGAACTTAATCTCTCTCTCTCTCATGGGGGAAAAAGCTATCTCGTTTTAGGGAATGAATATTGGGATTGGAACCAGAGGACACACATTCATTGCTCTTTACTAGCTCTGTAACCATGAAAAATGATTACCCTTCTTGAATTTTACTTTCTGCATAATAAAATGAAATTAATATTTACTATTCAGGATTATGAGAAATGCTTTGTAAAAATAAAGGGGCTTACAAATTGTAGTTACTGAAACAGAAAGAATAAACAAGAAAAATAGCAAAGAGTAAAACTATTGATTTTTAAATGTTAATCTTATACCCAGGTATCTTACTAATGTCTCTTTCCTAATTGTATTTTTTTTGGGGGGCATATAATTGTTTTCTGAAAAAAATGATTTTTTTCTCCTTTTTAAATTTTTTGCTTCTTATTTCTTTACCTTGTCTCATTGCATTGGCTAGTAGTGAGAGGATTCTATTTTTGGTAATTTTTAAAGGCAGTATTACTTTATTCACTTTCCAGGTTAGGAACTGATGTTGAACTTCTGGTATTTATGCAGATGAACATATGATATGATTTCCCACATTTCTTACCTACTAATATGATAAACTATATTTCTTAATATTGAGACACTTATAAATCCTATTAAAAACCCTACGTTAGTAGTGATATAATATCATTACTTAGTTGTGAAGAGAAGGTTTTAAAATTTTTGTGTGATTTCATCCTCACCTAGTGTGTTGTCTGGGTTTTTTTTTTTAAATTAAAAATTAATTTATTTTAATTAGGTATATATGACAGCAGAATGCATTTTGATTCATTGTACACAATTGCAGCACAACTTTACATTTCTATGGTTACACATGATGTAGCGTCACACCATATGTGCAGTCACACATGTACATAGGGTAATGATGTCCATCTCATTCCACCATTTTTCCTGCCCCCAGGGTCCCTCCCTACCCTTCCTCCCATTTGCCCAATCAAAGTTCCTCCATATTTTCCCATGTCTCCCCCCTCTCTGTTATGGGTCAGCATTCACTTATCAGAGAGAACATTTGGGCTTTGTTTTTTGGGATTGGCTTACTTTGCTTAGCATGATATTCTCCAACTTCATTCATTTACCTGCAAATGCCATAATTTTATTATCTTTTAATGCTGAGAAATATTCCATTGTGTATGTATGTATGTATGTGTGTGTGTGTACATATATATGTATATATATATATATATATATATATATCACAGTTTCTTTATCCATTCATCTATTTAAAGACATCTAGGTTGCTTCCACAGTTTAGCTATTGTGAATTGAGCTGCTATGAACATTGTGTGGCTACATTACTATAGTATGTTGATTTTAAGTCCTTTGGGTATGACCAAGGAGTGGGATAGCTAGGTCAAATGGTGGTTCCATTCCAAGTTTTCTAAGGATTTTCCATACTGCTTTCCAGAGAGGTTGCACCAATTTGCAGTCCCACCAGCAAGTCTGTGTGTCCTTGCCAACACTTATTGTTGTCTGTCTTCTTGATAATTGCCATTCTGACTGGAGTGAGATAAAATCTTAGAGTAGTTTTGATTTACATTTCTGTAATTTCTAGAGATGTTGAATTTTTTTCATATATTTGTTGATCAAATGTATATCTTCTTCTGAGAAATGTCTCTTCAGCTCCTCAGCCCATTTATTGATTGGGTTATTTGTTTTTTTGGTGTTAAGTTTTTTGAGTTCTTCATATATCCTGGAGATTAGTGCTCTATCTGATGTTTGTGTGGCAAAACTAGAAATCCATATGCAGCAAAATGAAAATAAACCCCTCTCTCTCACCATGCACAAACCTCAACTCAAAGTGGGTCAAAGACCTAGGAATTAGTCCAGAGACCCTGCACCTAAGAGAGGAAAAAGTAGGCCCAAATCTTCATCGTGTCGGATGAGGCCCTGACTTCCTTAACGAGACTCCTAAAGCACCAGAAATAAAATGAAGAATTAATTAAATGGGATGGACTCAAACTAAAAAGCTGCTTCCAGCAAAAGAAATAATCAATGAGGTGAAGAGAGAGCCTACATTTTGGGAGCAAATTTTTGGGTTCTTTTTTGCTAATGTTTTGTTTAGGGTTTTTGCATTGCCTTTCATGAGAGTAATTGGCTGGAGTTTTAATGTGTTGTACTTGTGAGAGTTTGTTCTGAGTTTACGGACTGAATTGTATCCTCCACAAAGTCCATACAGTGAGGCTCTAACCCCCCAATGTGACTGTCGTTTGAGGATAAGACCTCATTTAAATGGAGTCCTTGGTCTGATAAGTAAGACAAGGAAGAGGCACCAGGGAGCTATTTCTTGTGCAGAGAGGAAGCTATGTGAGACACAACAAGAAGGCAGCCATCTATAAGCCAAGAAGAGGCCTTACCAGAAACCAACTCTAAAGGCACTGTAATCTTGAACTTCTAGCTTAAGTGATCTTATGGTCTGTAATATTTTATTAAGATAGCCTGAGCAGACTACTACAGTGCTATATAGCTGGTCTCTGAATTTATAATGGCCTACTTATAATTTTTCAACTTTACCATGGTGCAAAAATGATGTGTATTCAGTAGAAACCATACTTTGAATTTTGCTCTTTTTCCGGGTTAGTGATATGTACTGGGATAGTCTCTGCGCTGGGCTGTGGCCATGTGCTGCATCCCTCAGGCAGCCACACAATCAAGAGGGTACCAGTATTCTGCGGTGTGCTGTGTTGCCAAGCTAAGATGTTCTGTAAGTTCAGTGTATTGAATGCATTTTTGATTTATGATACTTTCAACTAAAGATGGATTCATCAGGACATAAGCCCATCATAGGTTGAAGAACATCTGTACTTATTTGTAAAAGTAGAATATTTCTCTATGTTCTGGAACAAACAGTTCAGATAGCATTTTGGTTACTTATTATTTGAAGACACAGGTAACATTTTTCTGTAGAATATGTGGTCTGTTTTGCTCATTATCTTTGATAATTTTATATTTTTTGTAGTACATGGTTTCCTTATATTTTCTAGACTTAGTTTTGATTGTACCAGAAAATAGCTAGTTTATCCAGGTTTTCAAAAGTATTAAAATAAGGTTGAGTAAAATTGTATATTCTATGTCTTTTAATTTATTCTGTATTTGTGGTTATATATACATTTGTATTCTTACTTTAACTATACTTTTTCCCCTGGATTATTGGTTTAGTAGTTGAGTATTTTTTAATAACTCTTGGATTTATTAGCACGACTGTTTCTCTTATTAATTAGTGTTTTATCTCTACCAATTCTTTTACTTTCCTTATGTTTATTACATTCCCTTGTTTTGTTTCTAAGCTGCACATCTAATTTAAACTTTTTCATTCCTTCTTGTTTAGAACTATTCATATTTAAAGCTGTTAATCTCTCTCTGAGCACTACTTTAATTGTTTCTTATAAGTTCTAATACATAATGTTTGCATATTTATTTCTAGATATTTGGGGATTTTGATTTTAATTTTCTCTTGGCATGAAAGTTATTGAAGAGGTGTGATCAGAGAATATGATCTATACTTTTTCTACTTCTTGGATTTTTAGGTCCTCTTTATGTGGTCAGTTTTTATCAATAAGCACTTTAAAAGTTGTATCTATTTTCAATTTATAGCACTGAAAAATCTATCAGATCTTCTGATGAGAACATTTTGAGCTTAGACAATGAAGGAAAGCATTATGCAGGAGATGATAGAACAAGTAGGTGTTCAGAGGTTGAGAGTTGGTAAGGGGCAACAGGGGAAAGTTGGGCCTTGACAATACCTGGCATGCGGTGGGGAGGCATGCACCCTCCTCTTCAGGTCTTGATCTGCAAAACATGCTGTGCCCATTGAGCCAGTCATCTCCATTCATTTGACTCTGCATTAGGATCTTTGTTGAGACCACTCCAGCCATGCCATCAGCCTACCTAGCAGTGGTGGAGGACAATACACAGTGGTTTGCTCTTTGGGCCACCCTGCTGGCAGGTTCTCAGCTTCACACTTTTACTGGAGAGCCAAAATTGGCCCACGCCTCAATTTGTTAGCATGAGCTCAGTATTTGCACATTAATCAGAGAGACAGAGACATTTCCATGGAAGAATTACAGTGTCTCATATGTACTGGCTATATGGAGTTGTTTTGTCAGATGACCCCTGTAAATTACCGAATATTTAACACTGATGATAAATCAAATGATGTGCAGTCTGTAGGAAGTGAAGGTATTTAAATAATTAAGCAGTTCTTTCTAGAGCCTCTTTATATGATGATTTTCTAGACTTCAAATCAGTTTTCCTCATCCAGCCTCCATATAATATATAGTTATTTCAAATCAGCTTTACTTACTGAGCTTTTTCTAGTAATGGAGCTTTGTCAGCAAAAACTGTGCGTACCAGCAAATGGTGAATGATGGGCTCGTGTCAGAAAGGAGCTTGAGAGGTGCTTTCTGTTGCGAGATGGATGGGTCTGGAGCCAGAGCTTGAAGCTCACTGAGTGTAATAGTTTCAGAGAAAAGGTGCGTCTGAAGGAGGGGTGAGTGTTCCTTCGCTCAAAAGCTGGTGTTTCACACACGCAAGCCAAAGGCTTCACGTACTGCCCAGGCCAGTTTCGTGTTTCTGATGCATAGGAGATTGTGAAGTTCTTTAGTATAATCTTGGTTGTGCTTTCTTCTCCCATCCTTCGCTCCTCTTCTCTTACAGCTGGAACCCAGTGTTCAGGGCAGAAGGCAGGAAGTTCAATAGCTACTGGAATTATAGCAGGTAGGTTTATGCAGCTGTGACCATGGCTCTCCATAAGCCAGCACTATCCCCTCTGAGTGCTCTAAGTGCCCATGAGTGGTCTGAGCTCTGCTGAGTGGGGCAGGCTCTTGGGAAAGCAGCTTTTATTAGCTGGGTGGTCCTCACTCAGGCTCGGAGGGTAGAGCATTCTGGTGGAGATGGGCTATGGGGGCACTCGGAGGGTTTAAGCCACTTCTGCTATTTTTGAAATTCTGGCTCGAACTACAGGATTGTGCTGAGTTTGATACAAACTAATTTCTCTGCTGGCAGCACATGATGTATGGCATAGTTGAGCCTATGTGTCAGTTGGTCTGATGCCTCTCTGGACCTTGAATGTTCCAAAGAGCTATTGGGGGAGAAACCTGGCATCAAATAGGATACCTGAATTTGGGAGGCCAAGGATGCTAAACTGTGTATGCTCTGCCTCTATTTTATTGCTGAATCTTGTCTCTCAGTGGAGGTTCTTAGAGGCTATTCAACAAAGCCTGTGCTGTCAGCTAAAAGGCTTTTAGGACTTCATAATCACGGTTCAGTATCTTTTCCTTTTTCTTTTTTTAAAAAAAAAAGAAGAACTTTTTCTTTCCCCACCTTTTTGAAATCGTTAGCCTTCATGTGAACTGAAAGGGACTTCAAAACATTGGAAGAAAATAGTCTGAGAGCTCAGAGTGTGCTTGGCTCCTGGTAGGTCTGAAGACTTGATAAAGAGGCATCTTGCCCTGACAGGTGTTTGTGTGCCAGTGTGGTGAAGGCTTTTGATGACAGAGCCACTTAGTTTTCTATAGCTTACCCTTCCCTTTGTGCAGAGGAGTTAGAAAAACTCTAATAAAGTAACTAAATAATGGGAACAAAAAGTTAGCATTGTTGTTCTTCATTTTGAGACTCACTTGCCAGGCATTAAGTAAGCAAGTGGCAGGGTGAGGTGGTGAGTGTCCTGCCAAAGTCCTTGTGATTCTGGAACATGCTGCTATTTAAATGTCCAGAGTCAGCAGCAGTGCCCTTCTTGAAGCAAGGGAAAATTTCAGGGGGAGGCAGAACTGTAGACTAGGGTGTGTGTAGAATGGAGGGCTCCTAGCAGAGATGCTCCAGCGCTATCTTCTTCGGTCTCTGTAAGCACAGTTACTTATGTCCCCCCTGATAATCGAGAGCCCCCTTCGCCGTCAATATATACTTTTCTTCTCTCTTATGGGAACCAAAAGAAATTGAGAAGCTGTGACCATTGTCACATGTTGTCCCTATCATCACAGGAGTTCTTACGTGAGTCCTTCTAAGATCTTGTGCTCCTTTCCCAAAAAAGACAACTTACAGAGTTTACAGCCAAAGAACATGCAATGCTTACTTGTTTTTTAATTTTGGCTCCTAAGAAAGAGAGATGGACCTGCTGGTTGAACTGCCTTCATTGTTGGGTGAAGAGTGAGGGTATCTCACATTGCAATAGTCACTCCATGGTGGGCAAAATGATGCCAATCTGCTTGGACTTGCAGGAAAAAAAATAGACATTTTGCTCGTAGAGGACTGAAATAGAACTGAATGTTCTGAACATCGTCAAAGGTGGAATCTAATGGGTTAGTAGAGAAACTCATGGACTGGACTCCATGACTTGGTGTCCAGAAATGTCGATGTTTCATACGAAGAATAAAATTGGAAGGAGGTTGCGAGGACATGGGGAATGAGATCTACTAAACTGTGCTATGTCCGGGTACAAATATACCATGGTGAATCCTGCAAACAAACAAATACACATATGTGTATATTTACTAATTACAAGTACAGCAACAATGATAGAAAGGAGCTTAGCAGAACAGAGCAAGTGGATATGGGGAGGGAGGAGAGGAGGGAAAGGGAAGGCACTAGGAAATTGATCCAATTATGTTACATGCTTGTATGAATATGGCAGAATGAATCCCACTATTATGTATAATTACAATGTATCAATTAAAAAATGGAAAAAATGAAAAAAAGAACAAAATTGGGTTAAAGCCCAGATTCTTCTATCTACCTCCACCCCCAACAAGTTGTTCTTACAGCTATATGTAAAATCTGCTTCTTTGAGTTCAAGTTCTTCTTCTTTTTTTTTTTAAGTGTGTGTGTGTGCGCGTGCATGTATGTGTGTATGTGTGATCAAGCCTATAGGTGTGAGAGGGTATGCTGGGCTCTGTGTGATCAATAGATTTTAGTGACTGACAGGTTGTATGATGTCAGAGTTTGAGGGGTCTCTGAACTCATTAGGTTTTGCCCTCTTACATTTCAGGGAGAAAGAAGTGTTAGGTTGATTGGAGTTTGTGGTTCATGTTTGAGGGGTTCTGAGTATTAGAACTATTCCACTGAAAGTGATCTTTGTGAGGAAAACAAGGAGTATTGGACTCGAGAAGTGCTACAATCTTATCTGATGGTGATAATAATACAGTAATACTCCATAGATGAATGTAAGAGATGATAAGAGTAATGACAGCATTTATTGGCTTTTACTATGTGCCAGGTACTGTTGCTAAATACTTAATATGTGTTCTCATTTAACTCTTACAACAATACAGTGAGATATTAATAGAGGTAGTAATGATGGTGATAGTGGTAAGTGATAATAATTATAGCAATTACTGTGCCTACTTTATATGGATTATCTCATTTGCATCTCATAATAATCCTTTGAGCAAGGCACTATTTATCACCCTTTATGCTTTCTAGACGAAGAAACCGAGGTTCAGAGATGTTATAGAACTTGCCTAAAAGGCTGGAAGGTCAGTTGTCTGATTTCAAAGACTGCTCATATCAACCTTTCTGATCACATATAATTAGCTAGACAGAGGCATATTCCCGAATGGGCACTTAAAAACATTAGGTTGTGATGATGAAATGAGAAGCATTTGGCCAAGCAGATATGTGTAGAGAATGGCATGCCCATGTGCACACATATAGTTCACTTCTGATTTTCTACTTTGAGACTAACCCCAACTGTTAATTCCAGAGTGTTATTTTTTACCCAGCACATGTTTACCTTTGCCTCGTTGACCCAAGGAACAGAAACTTTTAAAATATAATTCGAAGCAGAATACCTTTGGGCAGTTTATAATCATCACACAGTTACAGATTACTAGAACCTAGTGAGCATACGGAGACATACAAGTCAACTGTGACATTTTAGAGAGGAGACTTGGGCCCTCCAGAGAGGTCGAGATTGGCCCAAGGCCTCTGGTTGATTGTCCTGGGATTGGAACTAGATTTTGGGTTATCTCCTCTCCCTGCTGTATGACCCTGCCACTCAATGGCATAGACTCTGAAGCCAAAAACAAATTGTGTTTTAATTATCTATTTTCAATTACGGGTGCCACTAATTCTCTGCTGGTGTGGCTAATTCATAGTGGACTGCCATAGTATTTTTAGATTCTTGGGGGCTTAAGTCATAAATTGGCCGGGGAAGCAACCTCTCCTATCTGATTCCTTGCATCAGAAGCACAATAATGTATTTTCCTCTAATACAGAATATTTTTGTTGGCTTAATGGACCAAGATAGTTAGGGAATTAAATTGACCTTCACTCCTACCTATCCCCTATCACCAGGAGGGAAGGAGAGGCAGGATTATTAATGGAAATGCATTTTCTTTGAAGTTTGAATTTATTTTTTTAAAAGAATATTGTTTCCTGACTGGGAAGAATTATTATTTGGTCACAGGCATTTTATTGTGTAGCTTTGCGTCATTATTGCATTGAGTGTGTTGCTATAGCTCCCACCAACTGTTTTTAAGATGTTTTGAGACTGTGCTTCATATTATAAGGAAAGTATTTGTCACTCGGACTCTCAGAATTGAATTTGCCTGAATTAATTATGATTTCCACTCCATCCCCCTGGGCGGTATTGTGGGGGAGAGGTAATCCTTTCTGATGTCGTATAGAAAATCAATTCTGGCCCACAGCACTGGCTAGTTGCTTGAGTGGGGGAACTTGTCACCCACTGTATGGTCTTTATTTCCCATTTTTCTTGGCCCTTTGTTATGTGTTCCTTTCTCTGGGCTGGTTTAAGAAGCCGCCAGGGCCAGGAAACAGTGCTTGGAGTGATGGACAAGGATACTCTCCCATAAAGAAAATCACAAGGGCCCCAAGTTGGGTAATAAAAGGCCTTGTCAGTGGCTTTTCTTGTGTAGTCTGCATTGTTTATAGAGTGTTTTCCACAGAGAAACACAGACACTCTCCCTTTGGCCTAGGGGGTAAGTCAAGTTGAACGGCACTTGGTCAGATGGGGGGATTTGGTCTTGACTGGTTTGGGAGTTCCCCGTCTTCTCCTCTGTAGTCTTGCTGTCTGTTCTTTAGAATGCCGTTATCCTTTGTAATTTCAAGATCTAAAACTCGTTCATCTTAGAAAACCCCATAAATAAACTCAAGAAGCAGAAACAACTGATAACTATTTGTATCATCCATGACAAGCACGGGATCAATATCCTTACTTTATAAACAGCTACTACAAAAAAATAAACACCCACATCCTATTGTGACCCATAAAAAAGGGTGCTACCAAGTTTTCAGTGCCTTGGGAACATGCTCTCAAGATAAGGCTGAGCAAAATGGCAGGATCCAGAACTAAGCAGGTGTCTGTATTAGTCTCTACGCACTCAGGACTGAGACGGCCCCTTCTTTCTTTCTTACATCTCTCAGGAGAGCCTACAAGTAATTCCTCCCATGGCATGTGACCATGGTGCTTTCCAGCCAACTGACCCTTTTGCTGAAAGTTTAATAGGGGATAAATTCACATGTGAATTCATAATCCCCTTATCTGTGCTAAGAGCATTCTGTGACAAGCCTGCAACAAAGAGAATCTTGCATCTTGCGGTTTTGCTCTGACCCCACCTCGTGGTCCCATCCTAACCTCTCTGCACCTCCTGGTTTGACAGCTGAAGGCATCTGCCCCTTGTGGAGTCATCGCCTGCCTGCAGTACGTTAAATGCAGCATGTTACACATTTTAAATAAATAGATCCGCATTTCCTGCCAGTCATATTGAGGAATTTAAGGAAGCCTGGCATATGTGGCATGGGGGGTGGGAGTGCTTCGGAGAAAAGAAAGCAAGGAGTTGTTCTCTAGTATTCCTGAATTTTGAGCCCTATTCTCTTTTATGTAGTGTGACTTTGACTGTAAATCCACAAGCAAAGTCACAGTCGAGCCACAGTTTAAGTTTTGAAGATTTATTGTTAAAATTCACTCTCCCCCTAATGCTTTTATGACTTTCTCTTTCCTTCCCTGCCCATGGTGTGGGTTGCAGTTAATGTTATCTACATATGTCTATAAGTACTGAAAATATTTTTGATACAAGGTGCATTTAATCAACTTTTTGTTACTGTTATGCCGTTTGTGTGGAGGAAAATTGTTTCTGTCTTAATGTTCTATTGAAGTGCTTTTGGAGTGATGATATCATAATCACTTTAATACATTTAAAAGCTTCAAGGCTTAGCATTTATTGAACAAAGCTCATTGAAGGAATATAACGGATGTCTTGAGGCTTTCCGCTGCTGTAAAAAAGGACAGTATTGTTCATGGCCTCGGTAAAAGAAAATCTGAATTTTTATTTTACTTTGCACCGCGTTGCAATTATATTTCAAAAGCTCTTCAAGCTCGACTAACAAAGGGGCTGTTTTTATGAATTGTTATAATTGCAGATCTCAGGGCTGACTGCTGCGAGTCTAACATTAATAATGGACAGCAATTTAAAACTTTATCACTGAAATCCAACCTCTGAGAACCGAAAAGATGAGTTTCCCTATCCACTCGGATATCCTTGGAGAACAAATCCTCCCAAGTTGGGAAGCAAGCAGAAAACTTCTTTCTTCCTGAGGTTCTCAGGAATGTTGGCCCTTTGGGTCTCTGGGAAAGGCCTGGGGAGGGAGGAGAGAGCCATGGAGGGTCAAGGTTGAGGGGTGTGTGAGCCCATGAAATCAGAGCCGCAAGATGATGAATGGCAAGCCAAGGAGCTCCCAAGAATCCCCTTGGGTTGCAATGGGCATGTTCAGATGGTACCTAACCTGTCACATGGACAGGGCTGGCCTGCTCTGAAGTCCCCGCTTCTGAAGAGGATAGTGGAAAAGTTGTGACTGCTATAGGAATATCAGAAAATAGTCCTCCTGACTGAGATGGCCAAGTCGCCACCTAGAAATCTGACATCTTGGCCTTGTCTCCCCTGCTGCTGGGTAACTGCTTACCCCATCCTTGAGACTCCATGTGTGGTGAACCGGGCTCGCTGAGTGCAGGCCTGTCTTAGAAATTTGTTCAAGAAGGTGTTCTCTGTCCTACCCATTAGTAACGGAGGGGAGGAAATCATCTGGAAAGAGCCAGTCACCATTTCCTATTTCTGATTCCCTGTGGTCTCATTAGGGAGCTTCTGGTCTTGTGACTCCTGGACTGACTTGTTTCCAGTGTCCTTGTTTAAAGCCTGCAGCTTTCTCTATAAATTCCCCATAAGGGAAAGTATGCATTTTGAAGTATACTTGTTATGAGATGGGGATGCTGAGGCCTAGTTAATAAGGAATCCGTATTTTTCTCTACCTTATTACATAAGGCACAATGCCCTGAACAAGTGAATTTGCTTAAAATGATCATTTCAATGTAGTAGCTTGAAAAGGATGGCCTTTTACTTCAGGTCTTTCCAAGGGGGAGGTTTGGGGGCTGCTTTTTCAATCAAACAATTGCTACAGTCAGGATCTTGAATATCCCCCAAAGCCCAAATATTGAAGGCTTGGTCCCCAGTTCTTGGTGCCATGGGGAGGTGGTGAGACCTTTAAGGGGTGGGGCCTAATGGAAGGAAGTTAGTCACTGGGAAATTTCCCTTGAAGGGGATGTTAGGACCCTGGCCTCTTCTCTTTTGTTTCCCAGCTGCCACCAGGTGAGAAGCCTCCTCTGCTACATGTTCCCCACCATGACAATAGAGTGAAGTGACTATGTCCTGAAATCTCTGAAACTATGAGCTAAAATGAACCCTTCCTTCTTATACATTGATCATCTCAGGTATTTTTGCCAAAGTAATGGAAAGCAGATGGACATACTAACCCTTCCTAATTGGGATAGTAGAGGCCAATTAGAGGACAGAATTATGATTAGGGTGTGGTAGTTGTGCCAGGTGTTGTTAAAAATAACTTCTTAGCCCTTTAAGTCCCAAGTTTTAAATTCTGGGAACATAATATTCAAATACTGTTTCAGAGTTGCCATAAGTGGTATATTTGTTCTGGATTTAAGTTTTTATAGCTAGTCCATATGTGGGATGGTGTGACAAAAAGATGGGTTAACAAGAACTACTTAACCCATTTACTCTTCCATTTTTCTCTATCAGTTAAGATTAAGTTCAGTTGCATAAGATAAATAACCCCAGTTACTAAGCCTTCAACAAGGTTCATGTTTCTTTTTCATGTATAATAAGACTAGAGGCTGGTAGTATAGGCGGATATTGGCTTCATGGTATCACGGGGCACACAATCTCCTTCTAGTTTTCTACTCTGTCACGTATAGGATATGGCATCTTGGACTAAAGTTCTTGGCCCAAGGTGGCACTGGGAAGTCCAGCCATCTTGTCCGCATTCCAGGCTGACAGGAGAAGGTAAAAAAAAGAAGATTATTTTTTCTTCCCTTGTAAAGGAATCTCTTTAGAAATTCCCTGTAGCAGTGAAGATGTTAGGGCACAACTAATTGTGAGAAAGGCAGAAAATTGCGGTCTCATTCTGGGGTGGCAACACGCTCTGCTGAATTTTGAGACTTTGTTCTTAGGGAGAAGGGAGAGCTGATCCTGGGATCAGTCACCTGTGGAGTGTGGCATTCATCTATCGTGTTCTGTCTTCACCGCCTTCCAGGTCCCACTAGTGATGCTCCTCCATAGTGCCATATGTTGCCCAGACTATCCTTTTATGCCTTTTTCCCCTTTCAAGTTTTCCTTGGTGTTGGTTTTAAGCCACTTGTATTGGTACTAAGACGTCAGGGACGGAGGAGGCCTTACCCTGAATACCAGCTCTTCATTTCTCCTCTTGTAACGTTTCTGTGCAGAGCTGACACCTCAGGGCCTGCCTTACAGAGGAGGGGTGACGGAGAGTATGAGTGGTTCTCCAAGGCCTCTCACCTGTCTTTTCACCCTTCGTGGCACCACAACTGTCACTCTTCTCCAGAAACTCCTCTCCCCACCTTGCCTGCAGGCATCTGGGTCAAAGGGCAGTCCCCTTGAAGTCTAGTGCCTGGTGGCTTATGGGGGTGAAGTGCTTGCTGCCTTAGAGAAGTCCCTAGGATCCAGTAGTCAAGGCCAGCGTCACATAAACTCCCTCCTGTGAACAGGCTCACTTTAAAGAACTCTCAGATAGGAAATGAAGGCAATGCCTCGGGGTAGCTGTTGCTTTAGAGTCTCAGCCTCAGCGGTTTCAAACCCGGGTGATGGTGCCTGTGGTGGTCCCCAAGCTCCAGCGAAGGCAGGCCCCTCTGCTGGTGCAGATGACATTGCTGTGTCCTTCCTTACACCCCAGCCCATCCAGTGGTGGAGGGTTTCAAATCAGGAATTGAGACATGTGATCTGGTGAAAGAGTTTGTCACCTTTGAAAACAAAGGCTCAACTGTGAAGACTAGTTTCACAGTCTGGAGTGTTTCCTTTTCTGGGTCCTTTTGAGTATTTTCAGATTCCATGGTATGGATTATTTGAATTCAAAGAGATTGTGCAAGATCTAGGAGCAATCAATGATGTGATATCTGGAGGTCTTACTTAGAGAAGCTTGAAGAAAATAAACTTTGGAGCCCTAGAGGCCTACATTCAAACCCTCGTGTTGTATGACTTTTGATGGATTAATTTGATAAATTAATTTGAGGGATAATTAATTTGAGGTTCAGTTTTTTTTTTTTTTTGAAGGTGCTTCCCCTTGGGGGGCCCAATTTTTTGAGGTTCAGTTTTTAATATCTATAAAATGGGGATGGTAAAATATATATATAATTCAATGAAGAATGAAATTAAACAAGAACATAGTAAAGCATCTAGCACATAGTAGGTCCTCAGTAACACTTCTCTTATATGCAATTCACTGTACCAAGGACTCATAAATATTTATTAGTTTTATGATCAAAAACTTTTTGAAAAAAACTTGAGCAATGGCAAGTGTCATAAATTTAGTTTTATTTTATTCTCACCCTGATCTTTTTAGACATGGCTGGAGACATTGTTCAGGAACACAAGATCTCAAATGAAGATTTTTAAGCATCCCTTCTTCTATTTACATGAGATGGGTATGCCGTGAAGAGGCACTTTGACAACTAGTAACATAAGTGATTTCTCAATTGGAAGTCTTACCTGACCTGGTGAACTTTTGGAAGTGCTTCAAGAGATCTTCAAGCTGTGCCTTGAGCTTTCCTGGATCATGATCCTCTATGAGAACTGTGGACCTTCTTAGAAAATGTACCTAAGTGCGTACATTGAGTTTTTTTATGTAGTTTTAGATTGTCAGTGGATCTCATCTTCCTACTCCTTGACCCCCTGGTAGAAAACTTAGGTTAAGAACCTTCAGCCTAGGTCACCCTCTACCCAGGGATATAGAGATTGACAGAATGGGGAAGAGAAGGGAATGGCAGATGTATATAAGGAGGGGAAAGGTGACTGGGAGAGTTGGCCACACCCAGAACCAGAAAGAAGCATAGAGATAATGATGGAATGATAAAAATCACAACAGACCATGGCTCCAGGCTCTCCAAGAAGTCAAGAATGGAAATGGTCAAGATATTTACCAACTCCAACATGTTCTGATGATAAATTTCTATAAACTGTAGAAAAATTGAAATAATGGTAGAGCCAGCCATATGTGATATACCCACCCCCAAGTTCTTCTATGAACATTTCGCTCTGCTTGCTGTGTTCCACCTCTATTCTAAGTCCATCATTTTTTTTTTGATACATTTCATAGTAAGTCACAGACATCAGTGTCCTTCTCTGGTAACACTCAGCATGCATAGTATTTTCTATAGTTCAATATTGGTTATTTTTTTCTTTTTAGAAATGCACAAACACTAAGTATACCAAACATCTGTGTAATCCAAGCCCTTACCAAAATCAGAACATTTCCTCTTGTCCCTTCCCAGTTTATTCCTGCTCCTTTTCCCCCAAAGGCAATCTGGTTTTTTTATGGGGGTACTGGGGGGATTGAACTCAGGGGCACTTGATCACTGGGCCACATCCCAGCCCTATTTTGTATTTTATTTAGAGTCAGGGTCTCACTGAGTTGCTTAGCGCCTCACTTTTGCTGAGGCTGGCTTTGAACTCACTATCCTCCTGTCTCAGCCTCCTGAGCTGCTGGGATTACAGGGGTGCACCACCACGCCTGGTGGCAATCTGATTTTTTCCACTGTAGAGTAATTTTGACTGCTTTAGGGCTTCCTATAATTGGGATCACATAGTATGCACCTTTGTGTATGTGAGACTTCTTTCACCAGCATAGCTTGTTTGAGATCCATCCACGTGATGTATGTCAGTAGTTGGCTTCTTTTTATTGTTGAGTAGTGTCTCAGTGTCTGCATAGACTGGTTCATTCATTCTCTTTTTCAATGTCAATTGGTCTGTTTCCAGATTCTAGTCATTAAGTTGCTGTGAACATTTTTATACAAGTCTTTGCATGTATATCTATTTTTCCTTCTCTTGAGTTAATACCGGGGAGTGAAATTTCTGAGTCTTAGGATACTTCTGTTTAGTTTTACAAAAATTTGCCAGAACTTTTCCGCAAGTGACCATTTCATTTTTACTTCTGCCACCACCGTGTGAGAGTTCTGTTGCTCCCTGTCTTTCCCCCCATTTGGTATTGTCAGTCTTTTTAATAACAGCCATTCACTGGTGGAGGTGTAGTGCTACTGAAGACTAAGGGGACCTGATAGCCTGTGTCCCCCTTGGTCTTAGAGGCAGTATGTCTATTCTTAGGGATTGTGTGGGAATGACTGGTGAAAATCTTATGGGGCTGTACAACTTCCTATAGGTACTTTTTTTCCCCTTGAAATTCTGTATGGCACCAAAATGCTTGAGAGTGCTCTGCATCTTTATAGATACCTGCAGTCACTTCTCAATGATGTGGCTGTGGCAAGGGTGATGGGAGCTGGCAGCTGGCAGCTGGCAAGCTGGCAAGGCAAGGTGTCCGTCCCCCTTCTAGGCAGAGCTGTGTGTGCACGTGTGTGTGCGCGTGCGCGTGTGTATGTGTGCATGCATTGAGCTCCTTGACATTTACAGCGTTTGGTGAGTCAGCAGCTGGAGCCTTGCAACCAGCCCTGTGTCACAACATTATCAGAGACTTGAGGAAACTGGATGGAGTTCAGAGAGGAGCAGCAAGTACGATTAAAGGGCTTGGAGGGATTAAGGGATTGATTTATGAGGAAAGATGAAAAGAACTTAATGTGCGCTGCTTGACTAAGTGGGTACATGATAATAGCCTGCAAATATCTGAAGGGTATAAACACCGGAGAGGGAGAGGAATTAGCACAGGGTGAGGAAACTGATCCAGGAATAATGGGGGAAATTAACAAGGGGAGGATGGAGTGCATTGGCACAGCATTAGCAGGGATGTGGCCTTCTTCAGTCTTTCCCTTTCAGAAATTTGCAGTGGGGGAGGTGAGTTGGCTTGGGGCTGTCGAACTGTAGGAGGTGCTGTGGATTCTCCTAATACGGGTGGGTAGAGGCAGAACGTTTGCGTGTCAACCGTGATCAGGACCTAGCCTAGGAGCTGTGCTGACCTGTACAACCAGGCTGGGAACCTGGAGACAACAAGGAAGGGTGGGGTTGGAAATGAGGGAATGGAGATGGTCTGCATGATGAGATCTAGGCCCTTTCTTAAATCTCTCCTCCTCCTGGTAGTTTTTCTGGGCTGATGCAAGAGACACTGCCATTCTGTCTGTTGGGTGTCCGATCTTGCTTGAGATGTGAACTTTCTATCCCCATTGTCTTCCAGTTTTCCAGTTACCTTCCTGTCCCCAATTCCTAAAATGCATCTGTCCTCAACATGTCTGTGATGTTTATTTCTTTCTGTGGATCTCAGATTGAGAGACCATATGTGGACTGCATAGAGGATAGGAAAGGAAGTCAGGCTGCCAGGGGGGTAGAATCTGGCTTCATTCTTCCCAGCTGGGTGAATGGGCCCAGTTACTCATGAATTCTCTGGGCCTGAGTTTTCTCTTCTGCAAAAAAGAGATGATGGCAGGAGTCTTCTGGTGATTCCCATGCTTCCTTGAAATACTGTGTCAGTTGCCTTTTTTTTTGTGACTGCGACCAAAATACCCTATAAGAGCAACTTAGAGGAAGAAAAGTTTATTTCAGGTCATGATTTCAGAGGTTTAGTCTATGGCCGGCTGATTCCATTACTGTGGGCCAGAGGTGAGGCAGAACTCCATGGCAGAAGGACATGGTGGAGAAAAGCAGCCCAGGACATGATAGCCAGGAAGCAGAGCTTGAGTGCAAGGAGCCAGGGATAATATAATTCCCAAGGGCACGCCCCAGTGACCTAGTTCCTCCAGCCAAGCATTACCTGCCTATAGTTACCACCCATTAGACCATTCAAATTACTAATCCACCAAATGGATTAATCCACTGATTAGTTATAGCTCTTACAATCAAATCCTTTTACCTCTGAATGTTCTTGCATTGTCTCACACGTGAGCTTTCAGGGAATTTCTTACATTCAAACTATAACAAATACTGTTAATACACACTACACAAAACGCATACTTAATTAAACCTTTCGGTAAGAATTACCACGGTTATTCTGATGATTGATAAAGCAAATTGTGGGCCCACCTTTGCTAAATGCTTTGTATTGATTAACTGACGATATTCTTAAAATATTTTTACAGGCAGCAGGGTGGTGTTATCCCTGTTCCACAGATGAGGAAATCGAGGTTGGGAGGTCAAGCTAGAGTTTCGCTGCTGAGAACTGACAGATGATCTCTAAGATCTCTTTCAACTCCAAATAGTCAAATTTAGTTCTTCCAGCAGGTTTTCCAATGATATCGCAGATACTCAGTAAAAACTTGGTAATGTGAGTTTGTCTGTTTATTTGCATTGGATTCCCTGAGTTTAGAAATGAACTCTTGCTACCTGCTACTAGGATCCTGGACAGGTTCTCAGATTGCTTCTCTGTTGTCCCTGCTTCAAGCCACAGCAGGTGACCACCATTCCTGACTCCTCTCTAGGAACACAAGTGTAGGCTTCCACTGAGCCTCAGTGTGCTTCCTGGGGTGCTTCAGGGCATTGGGGTATTGCTTTTGGTTTTTTGATGTCTTTTCCTTTCTATTTATCACCCCAGAAGGAGTCAGTCCATGGCTTACATTTTTTTTGACATACCATAATGATCTTGAATAAACTGAACAATTCTTTCTTTGAAACAAGTATTTTTTAATGGGAGTCTCATACAGGGAGTGCATAACAACTTGTTCCATTGATTGAAATTCATATTTATCCTCTTGCAAAATGTGCTCCCAGTTGCTCCCACGCTTGCCTGATGTGTTTGTGTTTAAATCATTTTTCCTTCTTCCTAGCAACTGGCCTAATAAGTCTGTAAAAGGAGTGGGCTCCATGTTGTCCTGCCCATTCTGAGAGAGAACAGAAGGAACATGAAAGAGAGATAGAATAGGCCCTGTTGATGGATGGGATGGGGTCAGCTGATGAGTGCCTGCTGGTGCCTTTTCGGTATAGAAGGTTTTCCATGGTGAGTTTTTTTTTTTTCTGTTTTTAATCTCAGGTTTGACTCAATCACCCAACAGAGGGAATCCGGACCAAATATTAACAGTAACCAGAGCCCAGTTTAATCAAGAGGGTGAATCTGCTATGTAAATAAACATAACCAAAATAGATCTCAACCCAGCTGCTAATGAAGTTTGAGTTGTTCTAATAAAGAAGACTAATTGCTATTAAAAATGGCTCCTGAATCTTTGTGGCTTGATGTGATTGAAGGCTGTTCATTGTCTTCTCAGGAGCCTAGGGTGTGTGGCTGAGAGGGAGCCAGGTGGGAGAGGAGAGGCTGGGTTTCCTGCCATTATGCAGGGACCCAGGCTCCTTTCTCCTGGTGTCCCTTTTGTCTTCCTGGAGTCCTCTCTATTCTTTGGTGATGGGGAAAGAAAACTCTCTACTGCCTTTGTCTGAAACTCACACCTCACTCCCTTTCACACTTCCTAGGTGAGAACTATGTTGCGCTCTCTCATTCCTGAAAGGCTGGGGCATGCCGTGCAGCAAGTGCCTGGAAGCCAGGGAGGACTGTTTCACCATCATTGCCCTATTGGTGTGCACACCTTGGCGGGGGACTTTGGTTGACCCACCCAAGTCCAGAGAACAAATTAGATACTTTCTTGCTTTCTGTTATTTATATTTAAACTGACTTCTGACCTGAATTCATGGAACCATTGCTCTAGCCTCTGAGTGGAGGAACTTCCCTTGCCAAGCCCTTAAGTTTCTTTGGGAAGAATCAGGTACAGTAACTGCTTGGGAGTGACCAGTGTCAAGGTCAGATCCCAGCTGGCCCTGGCATCCATAGTTGCAGATGCAAGGCGGGAGGTATGTTTATTCTTGCTCTTTCTTCCTGGGGCTCAGAGGTCCTCCAGGCTTTATGAGATGTACTTTTCCCTGTTTTTGTCGTGATTGGTCCTCCTTTTTCCCTTTCCAGTCCTGCCGTCTCCCAGCAGGGGCAAGCTGCTCTTGCCTCTGAGGCCACCATGCCCTCTGCACAGCCCACAGCACCTGCCACCCATAGTAGCCCTCATCTGTGCCCCTTGAGGGACCCAAATGCTTAAGTCTCTGTGGCAGGGTGGCATGGCACACAGCACATAAATGCTTTTGTATGGTCACCATGTAAAAATACAAAAGTCAGGGAGGGGCTAATTTCTCTAGGGAATCATGTTTTGGAGGCGAGGCTGCCCACTCTTGGTTCATAGCCCATTTTCTTTATTACCTTTCTCTTTTTTTACAACCATTGTGCTTGCCTTCCTTAAAGCACTCGTCTGCATTTGCATGCAAAGCCAGCTGGCTTTTAGAGCCGTTGCATTGGCTTCTTCCAGATTACTTGACTGTCCAGTTTTGGGTTTGCAACTTCTTATGCTGGAGATGTATGGTTGCTGCCATATGTGCTGTGTGTGTGGAGGGCAGGGGTGGTGGTAGTGGAAAAGTAAAGGGAAAATGTGCCATTTTGGGGTGTAAAGGACATTAGGCCCATGGCTTCAGACATTTGAGGAACTCTGTCACACCCCTGAGATTCAGTTGTATTGCTTTGTAATTGGTCAAGAATCCAGTATGCCCCATTTCCCATTTGGTTAATGAAATATTAGTGTTATAAACCATGACTATTGGCTTATAGAGGCTGTACTCCCTTTGTCACTCTCTGTTACCTTGGTTTACAGTCAGTTTGTTCAAGCATTAACCACCTTCTGGTTTGCATCAAGGTGGCTGTCTACTGGGTCATTAAGTACCAGTGATACTCAGTTCCTCTGAGATTTTTTTCTTCTTTTTGATGCACAATAGTTATACTGGGAACAAAATGCACAGGAGCCAAATCCACACAGTCGGGTACCAACCATCATGGGGGATGAAGGCAAAGGAGGGAGAGCAGTCAGGTATTTGCCTGATAGTTAAGAGAACCTTTGCTTCATTTGCAAAGGCCAATAATCTGGCAATATAAGGTCATTTTATTAGTCAGATACCAGATAGATTAGGGGTGTTAATGAAGTAAAAGCCATCAAAGATACCAGAGGCATCCATTCATTGATGTGTTAATTAGTTAATTATTTTTTTTTAACAAAGGAAAGTTATGTATATTAAACTCCACCATTTAACTCGAAACTGGGACCTTTCCACTTTAACCAATTAAATATTTTGCCCTCTTTCATTAGCATCTTTTAAAAATTTGTTCTAATTAGTTATACATGAAGGCAGAATGCATTTTGACACATTGTACACAAATGGAGCACAGCTTCTCATTCCTCTGGCTGTACATAGTGCAGAGTCTCACTGTATATAGGGTAATAATGTTCATCTCATTCCACCATCCTTCTCACCCCTCTCCCCTCTCCCCTCTCCCCTCACTGCCTTCTGCACAATCCAAAGTTCCTCTGTTCTCCACTCCACCAATTATGGATCAGCACTTATCAGAGAAAACATGTGTCTTTGGTGTTTTGGAATTGGCTTATTTCACTTAGTATGGTATTCTCCAGCTCCATCTATTTACATGCAAATGCCATAATTTCATTCTTATTTAAGGCTAAATAATATTCCATTGTGTATATATACCACATTTTCTTTATCCATTCATCTGTTGAAGGGCATCTAGGTTGGTTCCACAGTTTAGCTTTTTTAAATTGAGTTACTATAAACATTGATGTGGCTACGTCACTGTAGTATGCTGATTTTAAGTCCTTTGGGTATAAACTGAGGTGTGGGACAGCAGGATCAAATGGTGGTTCCATTCCAAGTTTTCTGAGGAATCTTCATACCGCTTTCCATAATGGTTGTACCAGTTTGCAATCCCACCAGCAATGTCTGAGTGTACCTTTCCCCCCACATCCTTACCAACACTTTTTATTGCTTGTATTCTTAATAACTGCCATTCTTACTGGAGGGAGATGAAATCTTAGAGTACTTTTGATTTTCATTTCTCTAATTGCTAGAGACCTTGAACGTTTTTTTTTTCATATATTTGTTTATCAATTGTATTTCTTCTGTGAATTGTCTATTCAGTTTCTTTGCCCATTTATTGATTGGGTTGTTTCTTTGGTGTTAAGTTTTTTGAATTCTTTATATATCCTGGAGATTAGTGATCTCTCTGAGGTGTGTGAGGTAAATATTTTCTTCCATTCTGTAGGCTATAACTTAATTATTTATGAATCACACATTTGCCTCCATGAGTCACACATCATGCTAAGAGATTCAAAAGTGAGCAAGAACAGGTACAGGTTTGGCTGTTAACATTTGAAAGTGGCTAAGCAAGATGGAGATGGATTTTTAAAAAATATTTATTTTTTTATAGTTGTAGTTGCACACAATACCTTTATTTATATTTATATGTGGTGCTGAGGATTGAAACCAGGGCCCTGCATGTGCAGGGCTCTACCACTGAGCCATAACCCCAGCCCCTGGATTTTTTATTTAAACATCACCATCTCAATACAGCCCTCCAGGACATTGTGGTTCCATGGTGTTGTGCTCCTAGAATCCTCCTGCTTCCAAGATTCCTGGGATTGCTTGGATGCTTATTGTTCTGCCATCTCTAGACAGATTCTTCCCAGCACAGTTATAGCTGGCCCAGTATCCCATCTACATTCTAGATTCTACTCTTCAAAATCACCACCCAGAAGCTGCTCACATCTCACTGGCCAAAATTTAGTTGCATGACCACATATATTTGTAGATAACCAGGACATAGCTAGAGGTCTCTATTGTGGTAGCTCTGTCACTAAATAGAAAGCACTGGAGGAGAACTATTTGGCAGGAGAGCAGTGGCGAATAGTAAATATTCATTTTTGTGCTGTTTTGGATCCTAACTGTTCTCCATCCTATCTTAACTCTCTCTTGATTTCTATTAACCCTTTATTCTACCATTTCACTATGTCTGTCCCCCTGTGCCTGCCACATTCTTCATGCCTGGAAGGACCTTCTCTGTCCTTCTCACATGCAATCATTTGGATGTGTGTTTTCCCCTAAGGGATGTGTGTTGGAGCGTGGTCCTCAGTGTGGTAATATTAAGAGGTGATGGGACCTTTAAGGGGTGGAACTTAGTGGGAGGTCACTAGATCTTACAGTGGGCACTGCTCTTGGAAGGGATTAAGGTGGTTCTCCTGGGACACTGATTGTCCTCATAAGAATGAATTATTATAAAAAGGGCAAGATTTGCTTCTCCTCATGTGCTGTTTTCCTGTATGGTGATGTGATCTCTCCCTCTTAGACGTCTACCACTTATGATACTGTCTGCCTTGCCATTTTCTTTATAACTGAGCTGATGCTGGCACCATGCTCCTGAACATCCAGAACTATGAGCTAAATAAGCTTCGTTATAAAGTAGCCTGTCTCAGGCATTTTGTTATAGTTACAGAAAACAGACTAATATAGCATGTTTCAAGGACCAGCTGATTCTTATTCTTCCCATTAAAATTGTCCCCGATCCCTCTGTCTCCACTTCAGCTATTCCTGTGTGTGAACTTTTAACACTCAGTGTTCCTATTGCTGTGTTGTGTAATGACAACAGTTCTTACACTGATGTCTCATCTTTTCTGTTTAATTCATACTGAATTATATAAACACTATTGTAGGTCTCAGTTCAGTTTAACAAGTGTATTAAGAGTCTCCTGTGGGCCAAAGTCACTTCTCCTCTCCCCATTCCCTCTTGTGTAGCATCTAAAATCAAACACAGGACCGTTAATGCTTCTTACTCTTCATAGTGAGATAAACCCAAATGAAATGACCCTAAGGGGTCTTTTGGAACATTTTTGGAGTAGAAGGCAATGAGGCCTAGTAAAGTAGGCTAAAATAAACCTCAGTCTTCTCATTTCCTAGTTGTCTTCCCTGTGCCCACCGGTCCTGTCCTGCCCTACTGTCATGATTCCAGCCAGACTGAGGGACCCCAAAAGGGCACTCAGTATAGCACGAACATTGGCATGATGCAGGTGTGATGGGGCAGAACAAGAGTGCTTTGAGAGGAAAGAGAAGAAGCTCACACAGCTTCCTGCTGCTCCACTGATTGCTTTTAGTCACTGGGTGGAAGAAAGGGCCCCAGCTGGCAGCAGAACTGGGATTTCCAAACTGACTAACAGTTCGTTCTGCCGTTTCACCCTTTGCTTGTTTGATTAAAAAGGAATCAATCATTTATTTTTTTTTTTCATTCATGTCTCGTGACTGTTTCTTGGAGTTGTGCAGCACATCAATGAGACATGGTCTCTTCCCTGCAGGAAAATGGGATTGGCTGATGGAAAGAGCAAACCATCTGCCATCTCCTTGGTGATCAGCCAGTCCCATCCTCCAACTGAGTCAGTGGTTGCCTCTGCAGAGACAAGAATCATGCTGTAAGAGTCCCACGTGATAGAGTTCAGCGCCATGTTGGTCCCTTGGCCTGTGCCCAGTGACCTTGATGATTGATTTCACTGACTGGTTGCTACATCTCTCCCCATGGAGCTCTTGGTGCCTTGATGTCTTGGAGTGTGAAAGTGGAGATTCTGTCTGTTTCCTGGCAGGGACCAGTGTAGGGAGGAGGGTTGTTGTGGGAAGTTCCCTCTGCACTGATAATGAAAGTGCTTTGGAAATCTGAGCCAGAGGTGATGGCAGAGGAGGTTTCTGGTGGAAGGAGCTCCATTGTGGGCTGTCCTTCCCCCAGTCAGTCTCTCTCTGGTCTTTTGTGTAGAGTTGTGGTATTCTGGGTACCTATGTGCTGGAGGATGTAGGTGCCTCCTGCCTGGTTTCCCTAACTCAGATGCTCATTCAAGTGAAAGGTCCAGTGTTTGCTCAGCCGTGCACAACCTTGTGATCTGGCATTACTTTTATTTTTTTCCTCATGGTGACATCTGATGGATGGGAATGACTCTCTGTGGGTGAATGGGGATATTGTCAGCCCTCAACATACGTCCGACAAAACAAGATGGCACTGCTTGCAAACAGGTGGCTGGCTGGAGTGTCACACAAGGGCGGCACAGCCTTCTGGGGAGACCTTGGAAGTCAAGACACCCTGTGAGGGCAGGACCTTTGATGATGCAGTTCCTTCGTGTTCCATGGCTGCTTCTGTTCTATCGTTTCCCAGAGCTTTTCCTGAATAATGTGTTAGCTGAAGTCCCAAAGTACCAAACCCACCTAGGGGAAGGGACCAAGAGATGGGGCCTCTGATGTGTCCTAGTATTTGTCTTCACTTAAGGGGTCATGCTGAAGTCACCTAGAAGGGAAGGCAGGGGACCCCACTTGGGTAAATAAGCAAAGGAGTGAAAGGTTGAAAAGTGTGGTGTGAATTTCTTCCTTGCTGTGTTGTTTCGGGGCCAGCTCTTACCCCGTCAGTTCTCTGTGCCCCACCCCACCCTTCTTAATGACTTATTTGTCCTGGAAAGCAAGCTATTAATCACAAACAGAATAGCTCTGTAACTTCCAAACAAACACAGAACAGTTCTAGGGACTATGAAAAAGCCAAACCCTTGGCAGAGATTTGAAAACGTGTTTCTTTTATATATATTTTAGAAATGCCACCATTTTTCCTTAGGCACAGAAGGTTCCCTTTAATTAGCACTGAATTTCCCATTTCCCCTTTCTTCCTGAGGCATCTATAAAGCGCTGGCCTAGTAAAAGGCAGGTACACAGCTCTCAATTGAGCCCTCTTGATGTGCTAGTATAGTTTTAATTGTGTTGAGATTTCCTTGCCAAAGTGACACATGCAGAAGCATTTTAAAAACGTATAGGGTTCGTAACTCTTACGCTGTCTAGAGCTCTTGAATTATGAATGTCTCTTCCGCTGCCTATTCGGTTCTTCTGAATCTGTAAAATTACTTTAATAACCTGTGTGGGGGTAATGTTAATATGTTTGCTCAGTAGTGTGAATTTATTAGCATTCCTACTCCACTTCAGGGAGCTGGCTTGGCCCTTTTGATGCACGCCCCTGGTTGCAAGAAGAGGCAAATGATGGCAGAGCCTGTTTCTTCACCCCCCCCTTCCTTCTCCCTTCCACCATTAGCAATCATTCTGTTACACAGAGTACGTGATAAATCAACTGCAGGAGAGTCAGATTTGCCATAACATGACATTACCTATCAGCTCGTCAGGTCTGAGTTGACTCGCAGCCTTTTGGGCTGTATATTTCTTCAAAGTCTAGCGCCAGTTTCTTAGTCAGCTCTAACTAATTTCAGAGTGGAAGGGAAACTTGACTGGAGTGCTGTTTGGGATCTGCTTTTTAATCCTGGTCTGTTTAATGTTTGCTCCTGACAGTCTAGGCCAGACATCATTTTAATGGTATGTGTGGTGATAAAGCCAATAAACTGTCAAGATGATTGATAATCTAAGCATTATAGCAATATGACTTTCCTGTTCTCCTCTGTGCTTTAGATGATGGTTTCCAAATTGAATTCCTACAGTGTGTGCTGTATGTGTGAGCCTGTCGGAGGCTCCCCTAGCAGCCTTTGAAGGAGGTAGCTGTGCTTAATGTAAGATTTTTAGCCCTCAATTACCCACACAAATATATTTGCATACGTGTTGGTACCCTCTAATTTGGGAAACATCAAGAATTTATGGCTCTGCCCTTGTAACAGCCCCTAGCAATTTATAGGCACTGGTGGAACTTTTTATTATGTCTTTATGATGTTTTTTCACCTGGCATGCATCTTAGATTCCATGTGGTTGGTTCTGTTATCTGTGGTTGAAAGACATTACAGATAACAAAGTACACTGTATTAAAGGCAGGCTTCTGGTTGCCTTTCCTTCTCCCTTTGTTTCTTTCTTTCTTTTCATTTAGCAGACATTTGTTAGCATCTGGTCCTCATCTCATTAATCAGACTCGACCAGGTGTTTTAGGGTGGTGACACTGGGAGTGCTCGGCGGGCCGTTCTTTGTTGGCCCTCGTGGGCCACTGTTGCTGGCTGACATCTCCCCTCTCCGTGGTGCAATGTTGCCTGGGAACAGAACCTTCATGGCCAAAGAGGTTGGGCCTATGGTGTGTGTGTGTGTTGAGTGGGTGTTAAACACACTCAAGCCATTTTACCAGGAGGAAAAAGATAAAAAAAAAAAAAAAAAAAAACCTAAGCAAACATTCCACTCAAAACTCTTAGAGTGAGTTGAATTTCTCTTTTTTGCCTGCACCGATGAGTGTTTTTGTATACTGCGGAGTGTGTGTTTTATTTAGTGTCTAGAAAGAACATTGGATCTCTGAGGCCGCAGAATGGCGGCGTCTCTGATGCCTGTGATGCCAAGATTTGCTGTGTGTTTTTTCCAGGTCTCAAATGTGTCAGATGAGTCTGAGCCCCAGGGAGGTGAGATATCTTGACTGGGACTAGTGTTCGTGTGTCTTTATTTGAGGTCAGCCATCCTTTCCATTGCATTATTTTCCTTGTCTTCATTTATGTCCATTTTCTTTTGGTCAACAGATACTGGGCAAGTCACTTGAGTTTTCTGGCTGGAGTTGCTCCATATGTCAAATGAAGAGATCCAGTTTGCTAGCCCCTAACTGTTAGCCACTCGGCGTTACCACCCCGTGTTTGGAAAAACTCACGGCCCTGTCTTGAGGCCACTCAGCTGGTCTGAGTCAGAGGGGAGACTCACAGTGGGGCTCACTGACTGTGTAACTCAGAGGAAGCCATCTGCCATCTGAGTTTGTTTTTTTTCTTCTGTAACGTGGAGATAGGGTTGTCCTGAGTTCAAATGAGAGAAATGAAAGCGCCAGGCAGAGTACCTGGCAGAGAAGAGGCACTCAATAAATGCTTGTGTGACAGGATGCTTAATCTGAGATTGTCATTACGCTATAAAATTTTTCATTGATAAAGTCTACATTTCTTTGGATCCATTACCCTTTCTCCCTTTCCACTGGCTTGGGCATTTGGGCATTTGATGTTTACTTTCTTCAATAAGTGATGACATGGCAGAAAATGGAGATGAAGGAAATCAAGTTTTGGATTTTGAATTTCAAGTGTTTAGGCTTAAGTATTAAAAATTTTTTTTGGAAGAGTACATGATGATAGAACTGGCTGACTCTGAATCTGGGTAAAGATGTCCTTAGCTTGGCAGGAGAGAATGAGAGAAGAAAAGTGAAGATACTCGTGGGTCCCTGGGAGGGGACTCTGTGGACATGTTAGTTGTCATGGTTACTTAAGAACACAGCCAAGTGGCGGCGTGACCCAAGATGTCCAAACACAGGAGTTGATGAGGAAGAATTAGGTTTGAGCTACATTCTGAAGTGTGGTTAAAATTTGGATAGGCAAAATCTACCAGCTTTAAGCTAAAACTGTGCCGATAGAGTAGTCCTCTTAAGTTCTAAACCCAGGTTTGCTTTCTTGGCCAACTGAATGGATGTGATAGATCCTATGAGGCAGGAAAGGGTTGATCTAGTGGCAAGATTGGGAGAGGTGGGGACGTTGGGCACAGAAGCAGAAGTAAAGTTGGGGAGGAGCTGAGCTAGCCCAGGGTAGGACAGGTCTGGTCCCTGAGGCAGGAGAGTGGATCCTTTCATGCAAAATAACCACAAACACCCCTACAAGACGGGGGCACTGTTCTCAGTTTGTATCTGCTTGTTCCCTCAGATGGATGCCTGGAGAAAAAAAAATAAAGTAGCTGACACTGTGAGAGTCCCCTCTGCATCCACACTGGTACCTACTCTGGTGACATCTTGAGGGACCTACTTTTTATGGATTAAAAATTAAAATATAGGAGGGGTAGGGAAACCAGGATCCTGGTAGCAACTTTACCTTTCACCACATTGTGTGCTGGTTTCCTCGGTGATTATGTTGGGTGGGCAGTACAGTCTGTTAGGTGCCATCCTGCTCTGACCTACCACGAACCTGTGACACGTGAAAGATTGGAACCCATGTGTCTGTTGGAAAATTCAGTGCAGTTCTCTTCTCCCTAGGGAGACTGATGTTACCCACCACACTACAGTTTTCCCAAGTTGTGTAAAAGTAACCTATTTTTCATCACTTGAACAGAATCAGGGAGAACGCTTCCTTTAAGTCGGAGGTTCAAGACACTCAAACTGTCATCCTTTTTTTCCTGTTCCCTTAACCAGGGATGAGATGCTTTGCTTTTCAAATCCACTAGATTGGGAGTGTAGCTCAGTGGTAGAACTTGTGCTTAGCATACCCAAAGCCCTGGGTTTGATCCTCAGCACCAAACAATAAACAATGGCCACAACCAAACAAACCCAAACAAAAAACCAAAACCCGCTAGATCATGAGCTCCTCATGGGAGAGGACTGGATCTTCTGGTTTCTGAGCAAAGGAAAATGTGGCTCTACCTGCTAAGTCCTCGCCTCCTCCTCTGAATGCTCCCCTCTGCACATGGCTCACCTCTCTCATCCCCTCCAGTAAGCACCGTGTCCCAGCTTGCTCTCCAGTTTGGGAAACTCTTGCTTCTGGAAGTTCTTGGCATTCCTAAGGGGCTGGAGGGTTCTGACATGTCCTTGGTTTGTTGGAGGTTGTCGCTTGGCAGTAAAACCACCACTGCCACATCATCTATACTTCCATCTGTTTGGATAAGTGCATCAATACTATTGTCTCTGAAAAAACAGGCAGAGCCAGGGTGGAATGGCTCCTCAGAGCTCTGACTTCCACTTTCCATCTGTCTGATTGACTGCCGCATAAAAGTCCATGTCATGCTGACTGCCTCCTGGTAGGGAGGATGGGAAGGGTAGGTTGCCAGTGATCAAGCAGAATGGGGAAATGCCCGTCAATTCACAGCTAATAGTTTTCTCTCCTTGATTCAGTTTGAACTGTATTTTTTTTTCTTCCTTCTCCAACTGACAGAGTATGGCTCTGTGTAGAATATTACTTTGACCATTTTGCTCCAGGAAAAGCATTAGTAATTTATAAATAAAATACACATAAAAACAGGAGAAGTCAAATATAGGTTTATTGACAACAAAGGCGCTATTAATGTTGGAATGGGCTGGTTTGAAGTTGAGTTAGTTTTTGTCGCTGATTTATGTGCTGTTTGTTTTAGGAGGGCTGCGAGTGAGTCGTGATGGTTGTTGGGAACTGGCAGCCGGGAAGGAGCAGAACTGGTTTGGGTCTGAGTTCTCAGAGGAAGTAAATGGGAGGAGGAGGAGGAACCCCAACAGCATGGGGAATGATTTGCGCCTCTCTCTCTGTGCTTGATGGTTGTGTATTTAAGCAAGAGCGCCTTGCCAGGAAATTGAGAAAGTAAGTGTGTGTGTGCTTTATGTCAAGCATAGCTCATTTAAAGTATACCTGTGTGGACATGAGGGCTTGCAGAAAACTGTTATTTATTTCTCTTGAATTTACCCTACTTGTTAAACAAAATTTGACAGATGGTTTGCAGTAAGAATAATGAGGCCATTACATGGCCAAGTTTTATCTCTACCCTATCAGTTGTTATGTGCAAAAGGGACTTTTCATGGTTTGGGGGAG